>NW_028260368.1:2964504-3025438 GCF_056163025.1 Triticum urartu | reverse complement strand
AGAACCATCGACTATAACCCCAAAAGAACCAGATTTCGCAAACAACATAGAGGAAGAATGAAAGGAAAATCCTGCCGAGGCAATCGTATTTGTTTTGGTAGATATGCTCTTCAAGCACTTGAACCCGCTTGGATCACGGCGAGACAGATAGAAGCAGGACGAAGAGCAATAACACGATATGCACGTCGTGGTGGAAAAATATGGGTACGTATATTTCCCGACAAACCGGTTACACTAAGACCCACGGAAACACGTATGGGCTCGGGAAAGGGGTCCCCCGAATATTGGGTATCCGTTGTTAAACCTGGTCGTATACTTTATGAAATGGGGGGAGTATCTGAAACTGTAGCTAGAGCAGCTATCTCCATAGCTGCCAGTAAAATGCCCATACGAAGTCAATTTATTCGATTAGAGATATAGAACCCTAAAAGGGGTATGGAAGATAAAAAAAAATGCTCGGTTTTTCTTTCTGGAAAGACAATATTTCTTTCATCCTTTTGCATTGAAATAACAAATTGAAATCAAAATAATATGATTCAACCTCAGACCCTTTTAAATGTAGCAGATAATAGTGGAGCTCGAAAATTGATGTGTATTCGAGTCATAGGAGCTGCTGGTAATCAGCGATATGCTCGTATTGGTGATGTTATTGTTGCTGTAATCAAAGACGCATTGCCCCAAATGCCTCTAGAAAGATCCGAAGTAATTCGAGCTGTAATTGTACGTACATGTAAAGAGTTCAAATGCGAAGACGGTATAATAATCCGCTATGATGACAATGCTGCGGTTATAATTGATCAAAAAGGCAATCCAAAAGGAACTCGAGTTTTTGGCGCGATTGCCGAGGAATTGAGAGAATTGAATTTTACCAAAATAGTTTCATTAGCTCCTGAAGTATTATAAATACTAGTAGGCGAAATTGAGACCAAAGAATTAATTTAGTAGATTGTGTTTTACGTATATGTTTTAAAATCCAAAATGAAAAAAAAAAAAAGAAAACATGTTGATTATAGAAAAATTAGGAGGAACCTAGAATTAGAGTCTTATGGGCAAGGACACTATTGCTGATTTACTAACCTCTATAAGAAATGCGGACATGAATAAAAAAGGAACAGTTCGAGTAGTATCTACAAATATTACCGAAAACATTGTTAAAATACTTCTACGAGAGGGTTTTATTGAAAGTGTTCGGAAACATCAGGAACGTAACAGATATTTCTTGGTTTCAACTTTGCGACATCAAAAGAGAAAGACTATAAAAGGAATATATAGAACAAGAACCTTTTTAAAGCGTATCAGCCGACCCGGCTTACGAATTTATACCAACTATCAAGGAATTCCTAAAGTTTTGGGTGGAATGGGAATTGCTATTCTTTCTACTTCTCGAGGAATAATGACAGATCGAGAAGCTCGACTAAACAGAATTGGGGGAGAAGTCTTATGTTATATATGGTAATCGCCCCGCCTATAGTGCTCGAATTCTATCTCGCCCTTCCTATTTTTAAAATAAAAATAGAAAAATAGGAGAAAAAAAATATGACAGAAAAAAAAAATAGGAGAGAAAAAAAAAACCCGAGAGAAGCAAAAGTAACTTTCGAAGGTTTAGTTACGGAAGCCCTACCCAATGGAATGTTCCGCGTTCGGCTAGAGAATGACACCATCATCCTAGGCTATATTTCAGGAAAGATACGGTCTAGTTCTATACGAATACTGATGGGGGATAGGGTCAAAATTGAAGTAAGTCGTTATGATTCAAGCAAGGGACGTATAATTTATAGACTTCCCCATAAGGATTCGAAGCGTATCGAAGACTCGAAGGATAGCGAAGATTTGAAGGATAGCGAAGATTTGAAGGATACCAAAGATTCAAAGGATTAGGTTTTTCTTTTTTTTTCTAGGGTAATAAATTCTAAGTTCTAAAATTCAAGCGAAGAGACTTATTTTTTCCAAAAGATTAGATTCATAGTTTAAAAAAGGATACGGAAATATGAAAATAAGAGCTTCCGTTCGTAAAATTTGTACAAAATGTCGACTGATTCGTAGGCGTGGACGAATTAGAGTCATTTGCTCTAATCCGAAGCATAAACAAAGACAGGGGTAATCTTTCGAAAAAGAACTTTACTTTCTAAAAAGTAAAAAAAAGTACCCGCGGAAATGTTCCAATTCCAAATAAAATAATTTCATTTAAAATAATTAAAGTAAAGGGTTTATTTTACCCTGAAACGGATATCTTTGTATCTTTTTTTCTTTTTTTTATTTCTAACTCATATTTATGAGATAATAAAATATGGCAAAAGCTATACCAAAAATTGGTTCACGTAAGAAAGTGCGTATTGGTTTACGTAGGAATGCACGTTTTAGTTTACGGAAGAGTGCACGTAGAATAACAAAAGGGGTTATTCATGTTCAAGCTAGTTTCAACAATACCATTATAACTGTTACAGACCCACAAGGTCGGGTGGTTTTTTGGTCCTCGGCCGGTACTTGTGGATTCAAAAGCTCAAGAAAAGCATCACCCTATGCTGGTCAAAGAACAGCAGTAGATGCTATTCGTACAGTAGGTTTGCAACGAGCAGAAGTTATGGTAAAGGGCGCTGGTAGTGGAAGAGATGCCGCATTACGAGCCATTGCTAAAAGTGGTGTGCGATTAAGTTGTATACGCGATGTAACACCTATGCCGCATAATGGATGTCGACCGCCTAAAAAAAGACGTCTGTAAAAGAATTAACCCGCTTTCAACTTTCATTTCAAGAGAAATAAACGATTCAATGATAAAATAATAATACTAGTCTATTATGGTTCGAGAGGAGGTAGCAGGATCCACTCAAACACTACAGTGGAAGTGTGTTGAATCAAGAGTAGATAGTAAGCGCCTTTATTATGGTCGTTTCATTCTGTCCCCGCTTAGAAAAGGTCAAGCGGACACCGTCGGTATTGCCTTGCGAAGAGCTTTACTTGGAGAAATAGAAGGAACATGTATCACACGTGCAAAATTTGGGAGCGTGCCGCACGAGTATTCTACAATAGCAGGTATTGAAGAATCCGTACAAGAAATTTTACTAAATTTGAAAGAAATTGTATTGAGAAGTAATCTCTATGGAGTTAGAGACGCATCCATTTGCGTCAAAGGTCCTAGATACATAACTGCTCAAGATATCATCTTACCGCCTTCCGTAGAAATCGTTGATACGGCACAACCTATAGCTAACTTGACAGAGCCCATTGATTTCTGTATTGATTTACAGATCAAGAGAGATCGTGGATATCAGACAGAACTCAGAAAGAACTATCAAGATGGAAGTTATCCTATAGATGCTGTATCCATGCCTGTTCGAAATGTGAATTATAGTATTTTTTCTTGTGGGAATGGAAATGAAAAACACGAGATACTTTTTCTAGAAATATGGACTAATGGAAGTTTAACCCCTAAGGAAGCACTTTATGAGGCTTCTCGTAATTTGATTGATTTATTTCTTCCTTTTCTACACGCGGAGGAAGAGGGCGCTAGTTTCGAAGAAAATAAAAACAGGTTTACTCCACCCCTTTTTACTTTTCAAAAAAGATTAACTAATCTAAAGAAAAACAAAAAAGGAATTCCATTGAATTGTATTTTTATTGATCAATTAGAATTGACTTCTAGAACGTATAATTGTCTAAAAAGGGCCAATATACATACACTATTGGACCTTTTGAGTAAGACTGAAGAAGATCTTCTGAGAATTGACAGTTTTCGTATGGAAGATAGAAAACATATATGGGACACTCTAGAGAAGCATCTCCCAATTGATTTACTTAAGAATAAACTCTCGTTTTAAATCCATTGCAATTTTTTTTCTTCTTCTTTTTCGAGTTAGAATAAAAAGAAAACAATTTAGCATCTTTGGTACAATCTATATTTTCGCGAAATGGATCATAATAAAATGGATTTTAGGTATCTAGGGAAGATTCACTTGGAAGTAACTATTTCCTAGATACCTATGGTACTTCACGGTTGAATGAATCAAAAAATATCTAAAAAAGACCTAAAGTTAATGATTTATCAATGGGTAATGTTGCTCCAATACCTAACCAAAGAGCTACTACAGTACCGATTAAAAAAACGGTCGTAGCTACTGGGCGGCGAAATGGATTTTGGAATTTATTGACATTCTCTAGAAAAGGTACTGTCAATAAGCCTGTTGGCACAGAAACCATTAAAAGAACGCCCAATAACTTATTGGGTACCGTACGGAGTATTTGAAACACGGGAAAGAAGTACCACTCGGGTAATATTTCCAGAGGAGTTGCAAACGGATCTGCCGGTTCACCAATCATTGATGGCTCGAGAACCGCTAAACCTACATTACATGCAATAGTACCTAGAATTACTACTGGAAAAATATATAAAAGATCGTTGGGCCTTGCGGGTTCCCCGTAATAATTATGTCCCATCCCTTTAGCTAATTTAGCTCTTAATACAGGATCATTTAAGTCTGGTTTCTTTGTTATTGGGATAGGTGAACTCTTTAGGATCCATCCCCCAAAGGAACCGGACATGAGAATTTATCATCATCCGGCTCGAGCAAGAGTGAAAGAAATAAGACCGCGGAAGATCCTTAATAGAATTAAGGTTTATAATGACTCAATGACTCTAGGCAAGAAAAGCTTTATCAGATTCTCTTTTCCGAAGTTGCACCTACAACTACTCATTGAAAATAATCCTATTCTTATGGGTAAATGCTCAATATCCAAGTGGGCTTACAAATTTGATCATGATCAATTGCTTTGTGGATTGTCTCATGTCTCTTGATTAGTTGGTATTTATCCCCTCAATATCGCAAGTTTCTTACCTCCAAACAAAATATTTACTTGTTACTAATAAAAAATCAAAAAGTTTAGCCTACATTCTTCCTTAGATCCCTTCTTTTACTCCGATAGTATTGCGGATCACAATCGATGCAAAGAAAATGAATGCATTTCCATACTATAATAAAAAGGTAAGTGTAATAAATAGAGAACTGGATCATGTCACATGACTTATTCCATTTCTACTCTATGGGATCTTACGGAGCCTGTTCATGGATGACATGGTTGCGGTATGATCATAGAAGATATTCTCCTCAAGTGAACCAGCCTATCCTTCCTAGGTAGGGGACTTACATGTTGATTGGATGCGGAGACACCTTTGGTTGTGAATTCTAATGTGGCAGATCCAATTCTTTATCTGCATGGCCAAATCAATAATTCAAGTCACACACTCCCATAATCCGCCTTTTTTCTTTCGTAAAATTAACTTCAACTATTTGTATTGTATAAAAATACTTTGGAGTTGAAGAGAAGTATCCAAATGACATGTGTTATTTTACAATAACCCATGCTTGTAGCAATGAAATACCAAAACCTACCCGATATGATATATGATAATTATAATTCTCTATGATATGCCTTCCCTATAAAGGACCCGAAATACCTTGCTTACGTATCATTGGAAAGTGCATTAACATAAATACGGCAGTAAGCAGAGGCAGTACAAAGGTATGTAAACTATAAAAACGAGTCAAAGTGGATTGGCCCACACTAGCACTTCCGCGTAATAACTCCACTAAAGGCGATCCTATTACCGGAATGGCGTCAGGTACACCTGTCACAATTTTGACTGCCCAATAGCCAATTTGATCCCAAGGCAAAGAATAACCAGTTACACCAAATGATGCAGTCAAAACAGCCAAAACCACACCTGTGACCCAAGTTAATTCGCGGGGTTTTTTAAATCCCCCTGTGAGATACACACGAAATACATGCAGGATCATCATTAAAACCATCATACTTGCTGACCATCGATGAACTGATCGGATTAACCAACCAAAGTTGGCCTCGGTCATTATGTATTGAACCGAGGAAAAAGCCTCTGTAACGGTTGGTCGGTAGTAAAAAGTCATAGCAAAACCGGTAGCGACTTGTACTAGAAAACAAGTAAGTGTAATTCCCCCTAAACAATAAAATATGTTGACATGGGGAGGAACATATTTACTAGTTATATCATCTGCAATTGCCTGAATCTCAAGACGTTCCTCAAACCAATCATATACTTTATTGAGATAGGTAACTAACCCGAGTCCCCCTCTAAGAGCCGTATATGAAAATTTCATCTCGTACGGCTCAAGCAGAAACACAAAAATTTTCAACGAATATTAGAAAAAAGGTTCAAAACTTCATCAGCCACTGAATTGGGTCGATTTGCCTTGAAGATATCAAATAAGAAAAATCCGGAATATCTTCTTTGTGATGATAATGCCAAAAAATCTCAAGTTGGCGCGTCTTTCTTTCTTCCTTTCCCTTATGTTGGTCATTAGAGGCTTCTTGACTTTTCTCTTCCCTATAAAGGATTTGTTTTTTTATGCGTAATATAGAAATTATCTTGTTGAGATCCTATGAATCAGTTCAATTAAAACCTTAGATTCATACTAGAGCCACGATGATTTAGTCTCAAGCTAAACAAAAGGCAAGGGTTCTTCGAATAAGAACCGCTTGATAATCATTTATTGAATCAGTGTAATGACTCGACAAAATCGAGAGAAAAAAAGTTGTCTTTTGGGCAAACAAAATTGGAAGGAAGAAAATTTCTTTTTTATTTTTATTTAAGAACTACTTGAATTTTTCAGTCTGGTTGCGAGGTCTTAATAGTGAGTATGAATCATAGTTCCATTTTTTTTTGATCCACTCTATCTATTTCGTGTTCCAGATACTAGAATAAATAATATCTGACGAATTAGAATCATCTTGATAGAGATAACAGGCCCTTTCTATGTATTATCAATAGGATCAATTCTAACAAGTCACACACTCATATTCCAGAGATACCGAAACAAAAAAATTCCGCGGTCGAACTACCATAATATCTAGAAATGTAGATCTTAAACTAGAAAGGCTTTTTTGGATGGAAAAACTCTGACTTCCTAGTTTTAGTTAGTAGAAACCTAATTGGTTAAAATTCCGTCCAGTAAAACGGAAGAATTATAAATTTCTAAAATGATAGATAGGAATATAGCGAATAAAGCCATTGCGATCCCCATAAAAGGAGTAGTCCCCCAACCCGGGGCGACTTTCCCATATTCCGAATTCAAGGGTTTCAGTAAACTACCTGCACCAGTTCGTTTTGGCCTAGGTTTAGAACTATCTTCAACGGTTTGTGTAGCCATAAATTCTATTTAATCATTGGTGTTGACTTTGTATACTATTCCGTTGTAGTTGTAAATACACGATCTTTTCGTAGATCCATTGTAATCTTGAAATTCTATAAAAATGGAAACAGCAACTTTAGTCGCCATCTCCATATCTGGTTTACTTGTAAGCTTTACTGGGTATGCCTTATATACCGCGTTTGGGCAACCCTCTCAACAATTAAGAGATCCATTCGAAGAACACGGAGACTAATTTAAGTAAGAAGTCTCCCAGATAGGGGGACTTCTTACTTAAATGAAATTATTTTATTCTTTTAGTTGGAGTTGGTGGAACCTTAGGTGGTTCTCGGAAGAAGATAGCGAAAAAAATTATCCCTAAAGTCGAAACTAAAAGGAACGTATAAACCAATGCTTCCATAGATTCGATCCTGGTTTATTTACAATTATAACTTCCACACCTATTCATTTGTCATTTGGGATAATTTCCCATATAAAGAAAGAAAAAGAGTCAAAGAAAGGATGGGAGATGTTTCCCATGTCAAATCAAAAAAGAGAGGTGAAAGATACTATAACAATGTGTATCAAACTGCCTGTTTCCTTGTAGTTGGATCTCCCACTTTTTGGAATGTTCCAAATTCCACTTGAGCATCCAAATCTGGATCAATACCAGCAAAAACATCTCGGAACAATGTTCTAGCGCCATGCCAAATGTGTCCGAAAAAGAAGAGCAAAGCAAAGGTAGCATGACCAAAAGTGAACCAACCCCTTGGACTGCTGCGAAAAACACCATCAGATTTCAAAGTAGCCCGGTCTAATTCAAAAATTTCCCCTAATTGAGAACGCCTCGCATATTTTTTTACAGTAGCAGGATCAGAATAACTTACTCCATTAAGTTCGCCACCATAGAACTCCACCGTTACACCTACTTGTTCAACACTATATTTGGATTCTGCTCTTCTAAAAGGAACGTCTGCTCTAACAATTCCCTCCTCATCTACCAAAACAACCGGAAATGTTTCAAAAAAAGTAGGCATACGGCGTACAAAAAGCTCACGTCCTTCTTTATCTCTAAAGACGGGATGTCCTAACCATCCAACAGCTATTCCATCCCCATTGTCCATTGAGCCTGCTCTGAATAATCCCCCTTTTGCCGGATTATTACCAATATAATCATAAAAGGCTAATTTTTCGGGAATTTTAGACCAAGCTTCTGATAAACTAAGATTTTCGGCTAAACCATTGCTAACTCTTCGATATATTTCTTGCTGAAAGTATCCCTGATCCCACTGATAACGAGTAGGCCCAAATAATTCGATTGGGGTCGTTGCTGACCCATACCACATAGTTCCAGCAACTACGAAAGCTGCAAAAAAAACAGCAGCGATACTACTGGAAAGTACAGTTTCAATATTGCCCATACGTAATCCTTTATATAGACGTTGAGGCGGACGGACACTAAGATGGAATAAGCCCGCTAATATACCCAATGTACCCGCAGCAATATGATGAGAAGCTATTCCCCCCGGAACAAAAGGATCAAAACCTTCTGCACCCCACGCTGGATTTACAGCTTGTACTTTTCCAGTTAGTCCATAAGGATCGGATACCCATATCCCAGGACCATACAAACCCGTTACATGAAATGCCCCAAAGCCAAAGCAAGCCACCCCTGCAAGAAATAAATGAATTCCAAAGATCTTGGGCAAATCCAAAGAGGGTTTTCCCGTCCGCTCATCAGAGAATATTTCTAGGTCCCAATATACCCAATGCCAGATCGCTGCCAAGAAACACAAGCCAGAAAACACAATATGCGTACCTGCCACACCTTCATAACTCCAAATACCCGGATTTGTTACAGTTCCTCCTGAAATACTCCAACCACCCCACGAATCCGTTATTCCTAAACGAGTCATGAAGGGAATTACGAACATACCTTGTCTCCACATTGGATCCAGAACAGGATCAGAGGGATCAAAAACTGCTAATTCGTATAAAGCCATTGAGCCAGCCCAACCAGAAACTAGAGCTGTGTGCATTATATGCACCGCAAGCAATCGACCCGGATCATTCAATACGACAGTATGAACACGATACCAAGGCAAACCCATGGAAATACCCCTTTAGCAAAGAAAAATAGACACGATGTCGCTTTATTTTATCGCATTGAAAAAGACTATCCATATCCTATGTACCTAACCCTTCTAGGGGATTCTGTGTCAGAAAGCGCGAATATTTATTTCATTCCATTAAAAATAAGAAGCCAATTCTGTTCATAAGAAGAAAGAGAAGCAGATCTATTCTATACTCGATAAGTGCCAATATGCAATGGGTAACTTGGCCAATTTGGAAAAAACGAAGAATAGATCGCTACCCCTCTTTGTTTAGCATTCAAATCACCCATTCCCTTTTCTTTATTCAATCTGTCTTACATTCCTTATATGTATAACCTTTCAATCTACGTATTAATAGAATCTATAATATTCATATAGAATAAGAATAAAAATTAAGACAATAAACTGCGGATTCTTTCTTTCTGTTCCATTCTTACGTTTCCATATTAAAGTGTGGTTTTCTTACTTAAATTTAATAATATTAATCTAATATGCCCATTGGTGTTCCAAAAGTACCTTACCGGATTCCTGGAGATGAAGAAGCGACTTGGGTTGACTTATACAATGTTATGTATCGAGAAAGGACACTTTTTTTAGGTCAAGAGATTCGTTGCGAGATCACGAATCATATTACAGGTCTCATGGTATATCTGAGTATAGAAGATGGAATTAGTGATATTTTTTTGTTTATAAACTCCCCAGGCGGGTGGCTAATCTCAGGAATGGCTATTTTTGATACGATGCAAACGGTGACACCAGATATATATACAATATGCCTCGGAATAGCCGCCTCCATGGCGTCCTTCATTCTGCTTGGAGGAGAACCCACCAAGCGTATAGCATTCCCTCACGCGAGGATTATGCTTCACCAACCTGCTAGTGCTTATTATCGGGCAAGGACACCAGAATTTTTACTAGAAGTAGAAGAGTTACACAAAGTTCGCGAAATGATCACAAGGGTTTATGCAGTAAGAACAGGCAAGCCTTTTTGGGTTGTATCCGAAGACATGGAAAGGGATGTTTTTATGTCAGCAGACGAAGCCAAAGCTTATGGACTTGTCGATATTGTAGGGGATGAAATGATTGACAAGCACTGCGATACTGATCCAGTGTGGTTTCCAGAAATGTTTAAGGATTGGTAGTGTCCGGATTTCTTGTAAAGTTATTTCACAGCTAAATTCGTGTTTTCCTCGATTTAATAGAAAATAGAAAGACTTCATGATGAGCAATCATCAGGTTAAGATGGATCTAAACCAATCCATTTTTTTCTATATACATACAACATGCCGACGGTTAAACAACTTATTAGAAACGCAAGACAGCCAATACGAAATGCTCGAAAAACGGCCGCGCTTAAAGGATGCCCTCAGCGTCGAGGAACATGTGCTAGGGTGTATGTGCGACTCGTTCAGATCATGACTTCAAACAAATATAAAAAAAATTGAAGTATCCATGATTAGTACCAATGAATAGGATATAGCTTCTCTATCCTAGATTTCTATGGTATATGGAATTTATGGTTTCCTTTGGTGCAAATCCAATTATCTAAATTGGAAATAAGAAGCAATTCTCCCATTGGTAGCAAATGGTTATCCATTAAGCGGAGGAAATAGTAATAAAAAGAAAAAGGCTTATGCTCCTTTATCTTAAAAGAACGGACTAACAGGGTCAGCTACTTAGCCAACTTTCATAATTAAATACCGTCACTGTATGGATAACTCTTATTGTGAAAAGAGCTATTTACTCTATAATGGATAGGTAGAGCCAAAGAATGTGGACTATACAAGTTCGCAATACCTTTTGATGAAAGAAAGGGCTCCGGTGTATAGAGAGGGCCTCACCGTTTAAAAGGGAACCATAGAAACGATGGAACCCACTATTTTTTTTAGTATTATTAGAATGAATTTGTTATTTCGTATAGAAATAACTGAACGGAGTGGAATAAAAAATCGTGGTTGGGAAGGTTACTATAGCAAAAGCCATTGGAATTAATATTTTATATATCGGAATAATTAGTTTTGTTATTAATGAGAAAAAGGGTGGCTAAAAGAAGAGAAATCATTAGTTATTCATTAAGGTTAATTTGATTCAATGACCAGAGTTCCGCGAGGATATATAGCCCGGAGACGACGAACAAAAATGCGTTCATTTGCCTCAAACTTTAGAGGGGCTCATTTAAGACTTAATCGAATGATTACCCAACAGGTAAAAAGAGCTTTTGTTTCCTCTCATCGAGATAGAGGTAGGCAAAAGAGGGATTTTCGTCGTTTGTGGATCACTCGGATAAACGCAGCAACGCGGGTATATAAAGTATTCGATAGTTATAGTAAATTAATACACAACCTGTACAAGAAGAAATTGATTCTTAATCGTAAAATGCTTGCACAAGTAGCTGTATCAAATCCAAATAATCTTTACACGATTTCCAATAAAATAAAGATCATCAATTAAAGGTATAAATAAAGTAATATACTGGAATAATAAAAGATGAATTCCCGGAGAGGGAACTCCGGGAAGATACAATAAATTAAGATTAAGTGGTAGGAATCAACGAGCTGGATTACTTTCTTTATAATATATATAGGTCTGGCCCTTTCGAATTCGAATAAAACATCAACAATCGGAACTTAAGTTCCGGTTGTTGTTTCTTAAATTTTGGTTGTTGTTTCTTAAGTTTCGATTGGAATTGTACTTTTGCGTTAATTGAGGAATATGTCTATTTTTTCTGGGTCTAGAACCTGTAATTATTGAAATTGACTGGGCTTGAAATTGCTTTTCGTTCTCATAGTTACGAAACGGTAAGAAAGATAAAATACGAGCCTGTTTTATAGCAAGAGTAATTAATCGTTGTTGTTTCAAGGTTAATCTATTTATTCGTCTCGATAATATTTTTCCTTGTTCACTAATAAATCTATTAATTAAACTCATGTTTCTATAATCAATTCGATCTCCCGGGCCAATCCGGGGACGCCTACGAAAAGGTTGTTTAGATTTACGAAAAGGTTGCTTGAATTTACGAAAAGTTTGCTTGGATTTACGAAAGGGTTGCTTGGATTTATTAAAAGTTTGCTTGGATTTACTAAAGGGTTGCTTAGATTTAAGAAAAGGTTGTTTAGATGTATACATGATTTATTCCTTATTTAAAATTTGAAAATTTGAAAATTCACTTCTTTATTTTATTAATTTAGGATCCAGAAGAAGTAGTTTTTCTTTGATCCATATCTTATTTGATTCATATTATAGTATATGAATACCCTCTATACATATGAAATAATATCTACCGGAAATCAGATGAGTTGATTTGTATTTTGTATTCTATACTATGTTTTCTTTATATATTAAATATGAAGTTCTTACTCTTTCTGTTGTTTGGAAAGATCAAACACACGATGTTCCTATTTCTTTATTTCGTGATGAGTCGTATGCTTGCGACAATAACGACAAAATTTTTTGAATTCTAATTGTCCGGGTGTATTGTGGCGATTCTTTTGAGTACTATATCTAGAAATCCCCGTCGATTCCTCATTGGCACCTTTTCGAACACAACTGATGCATTCCAAAATAACTCTGATTCTAACATCTTTTCCCTTGGCCATGAACCTCCTTTTCTTTTTGGATTGACTTAACTTAATTCTTCTACTTATTCTTTTATTCTTCTATTTTGAATCCGAAGAAGAAGAATAAAATTCATTAGAATAATTTTTTTTTATTCTTTAATTAAGTAATAAAAAATAGAGAAATAATTAAAGAATACAATCCTTGTCGAATTAGCAAAGATTTTGGTTCGAAATCCTTTCATTTAATTAGCCAGCCCCGCCTTTTCTATGCTCTGATTTCTGAGGCCTTATTTAGCTTGGGTACCCCTTTAAATTGAATTTCTATTTTCAAAAATGGGGTTTACCAAATTTTTAATGACTCTGAGGTTCAACCCAATCCATCTTTTCTTTCTTTTTCCTTCCGATACTAAAAAAAGATTGAAAAGGATCAAATTTTGTCATATCACGAAGAAATCTATCCCTCCCATAGCAATAACTAGAATTAAAAAAAAGGGAATGACAAAGCATCTGGGAATAAACGATTAATTTCTATCAATAAACCTGCTAAAGCACCAAACCATAGAGTACTTAGCACGGGTGCTACAGAGAGATATGTTTTTATATCCCGCATTGAAAATCCTCCTTCCTTGTTGGAATACATATATGATCATAAACTCTTGCCCAAGATTGTTATGCTATATATAAAATGAACCATATCGACGAAATTTTCCTATCCCTAAAAAAGAAAAAGATGACCCCTTCTTCCTATATATTACCAAGGAAAAGTAATCCTTCTTTTATAGGCGAAATTATATTGGATTTTATATGTATATAATTCCTTAATTATATGAGACCAAAAAGAAGAAATGACACGAGGGTTCTATATATAGATAGAGAAAGAAAGAAGAAGAAAATTATGATGTGGAAAAGAAGACAGGAATTGTGTACAATGGCATTGTACAACAATTTAATTTGGAAAAGGGATGTAGCGCAGCTTGGTAGCGCGTTTGTTTTGGGTACAAAATGTCACAGGTTCAAATCCTGTCATCCCTACCTATTACTTCTTTCTTCTTTATAGGCAGTAGCGACGAGATCAATTAAAGTAAAGTGGGTATAACTTGAATTTGTGGAGACTATACGTACGTGAGATACATTAGGAATAGAAAAAGATTTTCTTTTTGAATGAATGAAAGCGCTCTTAGTTCAGTTCGGTAGAACGCGGGTCTCCAAAACCCGATGTCGTAGGTTCAAATCCTACAGAGCGTGATTCCATCTATTTTATGTCGAAGCAGAGTAAAATAACTTAACAAAATTGAATTGTAACTCCAATTTCAATTTGACCTCCTCTCTGGTCTGGAGGAGGTCAATCAAAAAAAAAAAATGACTCAATCAAAGATCCAACTGATCCCCACGCCTGTATTGCAAATACGCAGTCACGAATAATCCCGCTAAAGTAATAGGAATTAGGCCTAAGACGATTCCAAATAGAAAAACTTCAATCATTTCGATTTGTTCGAGGGGATAAAAAAAGAGGTACGATCTATCCCTAAATAGTACTCTAAATTATCCACGAATCTCAATGACCAAGAAAAGAATTCCTAATTAGTCTGGAAAAGAGTCGTAGAATGCCAGGAATCCCAAAGAAAGATTTTTCTTTTCTGAATTATAATTATTCAGTCAATTCAAATAAGGCGTATCTTGTTCAAGCCAATAAATAGAGCTGGGGTTATAGTTAAAGCAGCCAGTAGAAAACCAAAATAACTAGTTAAAGTAAGCATGAAAGAGTTAAATTCCATTTATTTTTTTTTACTACACTACATATGTTGGTAAAGCATTTACCTAAGTTATGGAAAATTCATAATTCATCAGTTATTTTAGATAATACTAAAAAACAAGATAGAGTAAGATACAGAAGTGTAAAAGAAAGTGGATTCATCAGATGATACATGAGTCCCTAATTCCGAATCAAGAGATTTGTTGTGGAATTTGTCAATTGAGTAAAGTAATAATATTAAGAACTAGATCATCTAACCCCATTGAATGAAAAAAAGAAATTCAATTTTCAGGGAAATTTTTGAATAAGAGATAAATAAACAATTGAATTTGAAAAAAAAAACTTCTTTCTATTTTGGATAATTTCTTTTTCAATAGGACCCTCTTTTTGGAGTGAACGATCGAATATTCCCCTATTCCTTCTTATTTTAACTGATTGTATTCCATATGGAATAAGAGGAGAACAAAAGCATTCCACGACCTGCCAAGGGGCTGTTAAAAAAAAAAAAAAAAGAAAGCTCTTCCTTGAATTTACTTTATTTTTATTCCTTTTTCGAACTCCAACCAAAGTAGATTCGAAGACGAGTCACTTCAATTATCCTTTTAAGTTCTATTCTATCTTCTGTCTTTCCCTATTTCATCTCGTAAAGTTCCGCGCTCGCAGTTTGGTCAAGAAAGTTAGACCTAATCCAACAAACAATACAAGGATGAATTACGAATTATGAAAGGATAGATTTCACATATACTTGTCCTTGTATTGTGTCAGTATGAGAATATCCTTCCTAAATTATTTATCCAAACCTATTGATCATTAACTTAGATTTTCCCAAGATTTTGGCTGCTATTCCGAATTACTCTATTATTCCGAAGCCAATGAAAAGTAAGTAGAACCTACAAAAATGGGGTTTTCTATTGATGCCTTGAATAACATATAGCTTACCTATAGACAAAAAAAAAATAAAAAAGTAATTATGTTTCGGAACCAGGCAAAACCAGATTGCTGTGCCATAGGAAGGATAGCTATACTAATTCGGTATACTCAAAATACACCTTTGGTACAAAATTGACAATCTCACAAGGATGAAATATCAGTAATTTTCTATTTACTGGTCGATCCCATCTTTTACGGAATCAATTCCTTTTTTGAATGTACAAAAATTTTGGGAGTTCAGCATGTCTGGAAGCACGGGAGAACGTTCTTTTGCTGATATTATTACCAGTATTCGATACTGGGTTATTCATAGCATTACTATACCTTCCCTATTCATTGCGGGTTGGTTATTTGTCAGTACGGGTTTAGCTTATGACGTGTTTGGAAGTCCTAGGCCAAACGAGTATTTCACGGAAAGCCGACAAGGAATTCCGTTAATAACCGACCGTTTTGATTCTTTAGAACAACTCGATGAATTTAGTAGATCCTTTTAGGAGGCCCTCAATGACCATAGATCGAACCTATCCTATTTTTACAGTGCGATGGCTGGCTATTCACGGACTAGCTGTACCTACTGTTTTTTTCTTGGGATCAATATCAGCAATGCAGTTCATCCAACGATAAAACAAATTCCAACTATAGAACTATGACACAATCAAACCCGAATGAACAAAATGTTGAATTGAATCGTACCAGTCTATACTGGGGTTTATTACTCATTTTTGTACTTGCTGTTTTATTTTCCAATTACTTCTTCAATTGAGAGAAAGAAAGAGACTAATAAGAATTCTCTTATCCCATTTGGAAGGATACCATCCTTATAACTACCCATGACTGTTTTTGTCTCTAGCATGACCAATTGATAAAATGTGGAGGAAAGTAGGGGAAATGGCCGATACTACTGGAAGAATTCCTCTTTGGCTGATAGGTACTGTAGCTGGTATTGCTGTGATTGGTTTAGTAGGTGTTTTCTTTTATGGTTCATATTCTGGATTGGGTTCATCTCTATAGTAATCGGAGGGACCAGATTGTAAACATGAAAAAGTAGGAGCTTAGCGGGTCCTTACCCCCCTTTATCTGATTAGAGCGGAAAGGACCCGCGGAATTTTTATTTTACTCTTATAACGCGAATTGAATCTATTCGATTCACTCTTATGAAGCAACAAGAAAAAGAGATCACTCGAGGATCCAATATCTTATTCCACGAAGGAAGTATCCTGAAAATCCTTGATTTAGTTTCGAGTAATAAACTAATAAAACCTTAATCAAAACTATTCAACTAGCCTAAAAATAAAAAAACCTTCAATGGAAGAGTTTACTTTTTTTTTGCAAAATTTCTGTAAATTTGAAGTTGAACTTAATTAAACAAGCCAAGCAATTTGCTCACAATCACAAGAAATTTTTCCCCCGCCATATTTTCTTCCCCTCTGTTTGTCCACTACCTCGGCTAAACCTAAGCAAAAGAAAAAGAGGTCCAAGAGACAGACCCGAATAAAGAAGAAATAGTAATCTTTGACGAATTAGGAAGAAAAAGGATTCTTATTTTGATACAAGAAGAATCGGCACAAGAAAAAGGCTTTTTCTTGTGCCGAATAGACGATTAAGAAGACCTGCAATCCCTCCGAAAAAGAAGAAATTTTAATTTGATTGTTCTCGCCTTTGCCTTGGATTCTCTTCTTTTGCATGGGATATAAATAAGGAATTCCAGACATCTCATAAACAAAAAGCAGTCTAAACAAAAAAAGGATTTCCAAAATAGATCATAGATAATTCTAGCAATTGCCAATAAATCGAGGCTTTTTACCAACTTGATGGTAAGAAATCCCGGGACCTAGAAATTCATTTCGTACAATTGAACCTTTTCAAACTGTTTCTTTTTGAGAACCAAAAAAACTTGTGCCAAAATAACGGATGCGAAGAAGAACAAAAGGCCTTGGACACGTAATGGATCCTGAAGCACGATTTCTGCGTCCCCCTGACCAAAACCTCCCACATTAGGATTGCTTGTTAATGGTTGATCAAGCTTGATGGATTCCCCCTCTGAAACAAGAAGTTCTGGTCCGGGAGGTATAATATCAATCACTTGGCGTCCATCTGATGCATCAACTATGGATATTTCATACCCCCCCTTTTCTTTACGTAGTATTTTTCTTACTATACCTGTTGACGTAGCATTATAGACTGTATTGTTACTCTTGCTACCATCAGGATAGATCTGTCCTCTTCCTCGGTTTCCCCCTACATATATGGGATATTTTAAGAAATGAGCATCTTTCTTCGTAGCAGGATCAGGGGAAAGAATGGGAAAGACAATTTCACTATATTTCTTACCGGGAACAGGGCCTATCACAAGAATGTTTTTTTTATCGGGACGATAACTCTGAAAAGCAAGATTTCCTATCTTTTCTTTTAACTCAGGGGAAATACGATCGGGCGGCGCTAATTCGAATCCCTCGGGCAAAATAAGAACAGCACCTACATTCAACCCTCCCTTTTTTCCATTAGCAAGAACTTGTTTCAATTGCATATCATAAGGAATTCGAAGAACTGCTTCAAATACAGTATCGGGAAGCACAGCTTGGGGAACTTCAATATCGACGGGCTTGCTAGCTAAATGGCAATTGGCACATACAATTCGTCCAGTTGCTTCTCGTGGGTTTTCATAACCCTGCTGCGCAAAAATGGGATATGCATTTGAAATAGATGTCCGAGTTATTACGTATATCATGATCGATACAGAAATCGATCGAGTTATCTGTTCCTTTACCCAAGAAAAAGTATTTCTATTTTCCATGTCCAATCGCAGATCCCAGAATTTCTACAATAAATTAGATAGGTAGCTAAGCTAATCTAGTTCCCTATACACGAATCTGTTGTCATTCTACTGCAACAGTTGTACTGCAATGATGAATACCTTAAAGTAGGTATAAATAGAAAGAATTTTGCTAAAATGGAAAAGGGCTTTCTTTCTAAAAAAAGATGCTTGCTAATTTGATTAATATTAATATCGGGAGATCAAATGAATTTATGCTTCACTAATTGAATGATAAATGACTACAAGCGAAGGAGATAGACGATTTAAACAAAAAAAGACCCAAAATTTCAAACATGTATCTAGAATTACTGGAAAACTACAAACAAAAATAGTGAAAATAAGCTCGTTAGGAGCCCATCCAAAATCGTTGTAGACCCAACGAATTACTAGTTCCCAACCACGGGTGGAGTGAAATCCAACAAAAAAATCAGTAACTAAAAGAATAAAAAAAGCTTTTATTGAGTCATTTAAATTATAGAAGAATTCCTGAACCCAAGAATTCAAAATGACAAGTTCCTCTTTACCCAGAAAAAAAGAACCACTTAGAATAGCCAAACAGATTATATTTGTCGAGAAATGCAAAATGGTATGGAGATGATCCTCATTATTTATTTTGACCCATTGTATTATTTCCTTGTGTATTCCTGTAGGAGGTTTTTGTACATGTGTCTTTAGTTTCCCTTTTATCATCTCGTCCAAGAGAGAAAGTTCTTCTAATTCTATGAATCTTTCTAGAATCCTTTTCTCTTGAATATCAGTTAAGAGAGTTTCGGATTGCCTGGTATTCCACCAATTCTTAATCCAAAGTTCCAGACATTTGTTAAATGAGGAAGAGACCCCCCAAGGCAAAAGTACGATAAATACAAGATATAGTAAAGAAGGCAATGCTTTCTTTTTTTTCATTTTTGATCTGTAAATGGAGTTGTTAATGAATATGCTTCATTCGCTGACTCTATTCCATTCCCTGACTCTATATGATGATATTTCTATTTCATGATATTTCTATTTCTTTGAAGCAAAAACTCTATAGGTTTGATACCCTGTATCTATTCTTCTTTTTTGTATATTAGTTATTAGTGGAATTTCAGTGCATTGGGTTCTTTCTTAGATCTAGATGGAATGAAATAGTGAAATAGAATAAAAAAAAAGCCCTTTCGGATGAAAAAGGAAGAATAGTATGCGATATATCTAACTTGGATAAAAAAAAATTAAAAGCAAATTTCTCTTATCCTCGTTTGTTCCTTCCTTTAGATAAATACTTAAAAATCCCCTTACAATAACAAATCCAATTTAGAAGGGACTTCCTCCCTGTGTTGAGAAAACTTTTCTTCTTCCAATTCTTCTTTTCTTCATTCAACTCAGTTCAAAAAAGATACCTCAAAATACTTCAATTGGTACGCGCAAGAAATAGGCCAATTCGGCAGCTTTTTGTTCAATTTCTCGTGGAGTAAAAAATTTATCATCAGTACGAGTCAAGGGAATGATCCCCTGGCCCCGGATTTCCATATAAAGAATACGACGAGGATAAAGACCCTCTTTAACCTGAATTCTAATTGATTGGATATCCCGCATAAGGAATCGAAGGAAGACGCGACGTTTTATTCCAGGGAATCCCCAACGAAAAATGCACACTATTCCCTCTTTTCTATCGAATCGGTCATAACCACTACCTACATTCCACAAAATAGTACACCACAAGTAGGAGCTAATGAATAGGCCTGCGATTCCGTAGAAAGACATCACGACCCCCTGCGGAAAAAAAAGAATTTCTTGAGATGGAAGTATAGATATAATATTCTTACCAAGATAACTGGAAATCCCAACCGATAAGAATCCTAGTGAACCTAGAAAAAGAATACAGGCCCAGAAAAAATTACCCCTTTTTCGAGAACCTTTTAGAAGTTCTACCCATATGTGTTCTGATCGCCAATTCATATTAGATATACTAAATCCAGCAGCGGTCGATTGAAATTGAGAGAATAAGCTAAATAATTTTGACTTTACTTTTTTTGATTCTGAAATCGCCTTCAGCAACTAGTACTCCTGTGAAATAATAGGTTAGATACATTGACTTTCTATTCAAAAAATATTCGTTGATTCAATTAAAATAAATAAAATAAAACTCGCTATACCTGGCTCTGCATATTCATGCATTTATGCTCGTAGCCTATATCCGCATCCATAACCGTTTTTCATTTGTGTGTAGAAAGTGTGTGTAGAAAAAGCCACATACCCTACCATATTATATTACTTACACTAAAAAATACTAGACAATCTTATTTTTTTGCACATAAAGAAATAAAGAAGTCATTGCAATTGCCGGAAATACTAAGCCTACTAAAGGCACGAAAATAGAAGGTAAGTTTAAATCCGTCATGGAATAGGTGTCTCAATTCAAATTTACTATTTCTATCTAGTCGAAAAATATCTTAAGATTCTTATGATATAATTAAGTATATCTATTATAAGGAATATTGACTATTGTATTGTATTTTTTATTTTTAGTTTGAAAAATATTCTGTAAAAAAAATGAAAGGATAATAAGAAAATTCCAAAAAAGGAGAACTAATTAAAAAGATTTTATTTTGATTTTCCCATCCTCATGGCCTTTCTATCTTTCTAATCTAATTTGAAATTGGATTCAAAAGAAAGCGGTTAGAATTTACTTCCTGCATACATACTTCTCTAGAAGCGCATACAATAATGCGTGGTAAAGGCGGAAAAATAGTATATTCAATCAAAATCAAAGGGCAAATTATCTTACCTACTATAGATCCCCTACTACCCTCTTAGACTTTAAAAGGCGATATACCACCCAAAGAAAGGGTATGAAAATGCCGGGTGGAGTTAGCTTTTCGACGAAGACCTGTCCCGTGCAGCGAAGCCCTGTTAGTAAGACCCCCCGCAATAATGGATTATAGAAGAATATTATTCCAAATACTCCTCTGGACGCATATAGTAGCATTGCGATTCCGAATCTTTTTTATTTATGAATATGAACAGAAAAAATTCATTGTATCGTTGGGTCGGAGCGGAGGTTTGGTCCAGAAAAATTAGAAACAAAACGTCTACTCTACCGCATTGAAGTCTATAGCGCTGTATTTCCACGAAAGTATAATTCTTACCATCAGGATACGATCCTTTCTTTTGAACTAAACGTCTCTACGATGGGTCCAGGTTCTATGTCCAATCCCAAATCAAGGATTTCTCGCTCTTGATCGGAGTCATAAACTAAAAAAAAACTACCTTTTTATCCTTTTTCTCAAGGTTATAGAAAACTTCCTTATCTAGTTCTAGCATTTTGAAAAAAAAAAAATGCTTCTTTTTTTACACACAGTTCGAGTCACTTGTTGACTCACGATTACGCCTGTTAAAAGTTTCAAACGTCCTCTTTTTTGAAATTGAAAGAGAGTCCTATAAAAAGGTCTAACTTCCAAACTATGTCTTTTTTCATTCATTCTCCTTTAGTTTTTTTCTCTATCTAGAAGTGGAATAGAATAACCCGGTTGAAGGGTAATGATCATACGTCTGTAATGCATTGTATGGCCCAGAATAGGTCCTATTCTTCTACCTTTTCCAGGTAGTCGATGGCTATTCACAGCTACCACCTTAACACCAAAGAAGAGTTCGACCCAATGCTTTATTTCTGTCTTAGTGAATCCCGATTCGACATTAAAAGTATATTGATTCTTTCCCAATAAACGAAGACTTTTTTCTGTAAATACTGCGTATTTGATTCCATTATCATTATCATATGATAATACTATATTTTATTATTTTATTATTTTATTTGTATTTCTTTATTGTATTATACCTTAATATATATATTCTAGATATATAGAATAGACGAATCTCAATTTGTCAAGTCTCATGATCATATCATGATCTATTTTTATTCGGCTCAATCTTTTTTTGTCTAAAAAAGATTGAGCCGAGTTTAATTGCAATCAATTAGAAGAATAAAGAAGAATTACTGCATTTCATAACTGATTTTTTTCTCTTTTTATTTCGTTTCTTTTTTATTTATACCTTCTTTATCTTTAGTTTTATCTAGTTAATCAATAGTATCTACCGGCTCGAACTCGAATTTGATCGCCTTCCATACTTCACAAGCTGCGGCTAGTTCAGGACTCCATTTGCAAGCTGCTCGGATAATTTCATTACCTTCGCGAGCAAGATCGCGCCCTTCGTTACGAGCTTGTACACAGGCTTCTAAAGCCACTCGATTAGCTGCTGCACCAGGTGCATTTCCCCAAGGATGTCCTAAAGTTCCTCCACCAAATTGTAATACAGAATCGTCCCCAAAGATTTCGGTCAGAGCTGGCATATGCCAAACATGAATACCACCTGAAGCTACCGGTATAACACCTGGCATGGATACCCAGTCCTGAGTGAAAAAGATACCGCGAGCACGATCTTTTTCAATAAAATCATCGCGCAATAAATCAACAAAACCTAAAGTCATTTCGCGTTCCCCTTCTAACTTACCTACTACTGTACCGGAGTGGATATGATCTCCCCCAGACATACGCAATGCTTTAGCTAATACACGGAAATGCATACCATGATTTTTCTGTCTATCAATAACTGCATGCATTGCACGGTGAATGTGAAGAAGTAGGCCATTGTCGCGGCAATAATGAGCCAAAGTAGTATTTGCGGTGAATCCCCCAGTTAAGTAGTCATGCATTACAATAGGAACCCCTAATTCTCTTGCAAATACAGCTCTCTTAATCATTTCTTCACATGTACCCGCAGTCGCATTCAAGTAATGCCCCTTGATTTCACCGGTTTCGGCCTGTGATTTATAAATAGCTTCGGCACAAAAGACAAAACGGTCTCTCCAGCGCATAAATGGTTGTGAGTTTACGTTTTCATCATCTTTGGTAAAATCAAGTCCACCACGTAGACACTCATAACACGCTCTACCATAATTTTTTGCGGATAATCCCAATTTTGGTTTAATAGTACATCCCAATAAAGGACGACCGTACTTGTTCAACTTATCTCTTTCAACTTGGATACCATGAGGCGGGCCTTGGAAAGTTTTTGAATAAGTAGGGGGAATTCGTAGATCCTCAAACGTAGAGCACGTAGGGCTTTGAAACCAAATACGTTACCTACAATGGAAGTAAACATGTTAGTAACGGAACCCTCTTCAAATAGGTCTAATGGATAAGCTACATAACAGATCCATTGGTTGTCTTCCCCAGCAACAGGCTCGATGTGATAGCATCGTCCTTTGTAACGATCAAGACTGGTAAGTCCATCAGTCCAAACAGTTGTCCATGTACCAGTAGAAGATTCGGCAGCTACTGCAGCCCCTGCTTCTTCGGGCGGAACCCCAGGCTGAGGACTTACTCGGAATGCTGCCAAGATATCAGTATCCTTAGTTTCATACTCTGGGGTGTAGTAAGTCAATTTATAATCTTTAACACCAGCTTGAAATCCAACACCTGCTTTAGTTTCTGTTTGTGGTGACATAAGTCCCTCCCTATAACT
Source organism: Triticum urartu (assembly GCF_056163025.1). NCBI lineage: Eukaryota > Viridiplantae > Streptophyta > Magnoliopsida > Poales > Poaceae > Triticum > Triticum urartu. Next base: position 3,001,610 of record NW_028260368.1, on the reverse strand, counting down.
CTTGAATTAAGAATTCTCACAATAACAGGGTCTACTCGATGTTAATTAGGCGTAAATGAAACTTTAGCAAAAATCTCGTAAAACAAAAAGGATATTCAATTAATATAATATCAACTCATTAAAGAAAATTGAGGGCATGCTTAGGTTAATGAATATGTTTCATTCATATATAATGCGTACACCCTGTGTATGTTCTATCCTATAGGAATTCCAATATAGGAATTCGATAGGAATTGAGTTGTTGTTATGGTAAGTTAACACGGTTCGTTATTAAACCATGGATTTGATTTACCAAATCCATAATTATTGTATACTCTTTGATAGATATAGCGCAACCCAAATTAATTCCTAATCCTTATTTTACAAGTTCTTAATAGTTCTCTTTTCTTATTTTGAATGCAAATACCTAACTAAATACTAATAAAATTCTTTGTTGACAGCAATCTATGCTTCACAGTAGTATATATTTTGTATATCGAAGTCCTAGATAGGAAAGTAGAGTAGGCACAGATCCTCCACAAAAGGCAAAATGTATATGAAAAAAAAGATTGATTGAACTTTCCAATGGACTCATTCCATGAGTAAACGATTGAATGGGATTCGCTTGGGCAACGAAATCAAGTCCTGGTCCCCTTTTCTCTCTTATTGAATTAACTAATTCATTTCCTTTTTACTTTTGGATTTTTTTTGATTTGATTTGGCATTATTCAACAATAAAAAAAGAAAAATTTCGACAAATTCCTTTTTTTTAATTATGTGATAATTATGAGAACCAATCCTACTACTTCTCCTCCCGGGGTTTCCACAATTGAAGAAAAAAGTACAGGTCGTATCGATCAAATTATTGGACCCGTGCTGGATGTCACTTTTCCCCCAGGCAAGTTACCTTATATTTATAACGCTTTGGTAGTCCAGAGTAGAGACACTGCCGATAAGCAAATTAATGTGACTTGTGAGGTACAACAATTATTAGGAAATAATCGAGTTAGAGCTGTAGCTATGAGTGCTACGGACGGGTTGATGAGAGGAATGGAAGTGATTGACACGGGAGCTCCTCTCAGTGTTCCGGTCGGTGGAGCTACTCTCGGACGAATTTTCAACGTTCTTGGGGAGCCTGTTGACAATTTGGGTCCTGTAGATAGTAGTGCAACGTTCCCTATTCATAGATCTGCGCCTGCCTTTATCGAGTTAGATACGAAATTATCCATCTTTGAAACAGGTATTAAGGTCGTCGATCTTTTAGCTCCTTATCGACGTGGAGGAAAAATAGGACTATTTGGGGGGGCTGGAGTAGGTAAAACAGTACTGATCATGGAATTAATCAATAACATTGCTAAAGCTCATGGGGGCGTATCCGTATTCGGTGGAGTAGGGGAACGGACTCGTGAAGGAAATGATCTTTATATGGAAATGAAGGAATCCGGAGTAATTAATGAAAAAAATATTGAGGAATCAAAGGTAGCTCTAGTCTATGGCCAAATGAATGAACCACCGGGAGCTCGTATGAGAGTTGGTTTAACTGCCCTAACTATGGCGGAATATTTCCGAGATGTTAATAAGCAAGACGTGCTTTTATTTATCGATAATATCTTTCGTTTTGTTCAAGCAGGATCAGAGGTATCCGCTTTATTAGGGAGAATGCCCTCCGCAGTGGGTTATCAACCTACTCTTAGTACAGAAATGGGTTCTTTGCAAGAAAGAATTGCTTCTACTAAAAAGGGATCTATAACTTCGATTCAAGCAGTTTATGTACCTGCAGACGATTTGACCGACCCTGCCCCTGCCACAACATTTGCACATTTGGATGCTACTACCGTACTTTCCAGAGGATTAGCTTCCAAGGGTATTTATCCAGCAGTAGATCCTTTAGATTCAACCTCGACTATGTTACAGCCTCGGATCGTTGGCAACGAACATTATGAAACTGCGCAAAGAGTTAAGGAAACTTTACAACGTTACAAAGAACTTCAGGACATTATCGCAATTCTTGGCTTGGATGAATTATCGGAAGAGGATCGTTTAACTGTAGCAAGAGCAAGAAAAATTGAGCGTTTCTTATCACAACCGTTCTTTGTGGCAGAAGTTTTTACTGGTTCTCCAGGAAAGTATGTTGCTCTTGCGGAAACTATTAGGGGATTTCAACTAATCCTTTCCGGAGAATTAGACGGCCTACCTGAACAGGCTTTTTATTTGGTGGGTAACATCGATGAAGCTAGCACGAAAGCTATAACCTTAGAAGAGGAGAACAAATCGAAGAAATGAAATTAAATCTTTATGTACTGACTCCTAAGCGAATTATTTGGGATTGTGAAGTGAAAGAAATCATTTTATCCACTAATAGTGGCCAAATTGGCGTATTACCAAACCACGCCCCCATTAACACAGCAGTAGATATGGGTCCTTTGAGAATACGCCTCCTCAACGACCAATGGTTAACAGCGATTCTGTGGAGCGGTTTTGCGAGAATAGTTAATAATGAGATCATCATTTTAGGAAATGATGCGGAACTGGGTAGTGATATTGATCCGGAAGAAGCTCAAAAGGCACTTGAAATAGCCGAAGCTAACTTGAGTAAAGCTGAGGGTACGAAAGATTTGGTTGAAGCGAAGCTCGCTCTCAGACGAGCTAGGATACGAATCGAGGCTGTCAATTGGATTCCCCCATCCAATTGAAGACAATCCAGTGGTTTATAGTTGATACAAAGAAAAAGGGAAGAGGGGTAGAAAAAGTTATTAGATAGCGAAGCGAAGTAAGTCCAATGCTATCTAGTAATTTTTCTACCTACTTACCTACTATTGGATTTGAACCAATGACTCCCGCCGTATGAAAGCAATACTCTAACCACTGAGTTAAGTAGGCAATTTATCACCACAAAGGAAGACCCATTACTTCGATCGATTATATATTGAATCCCTTTTCTAAGCAATACCGCTCTGTTATTGGTCTGTTATATACTAAATACTAAACTAAATACTAAACAGATACAGATCAAAGGGGTATCCTCTGGCATTAGAAAATATTCATCTTGACAAGAAATTATCTATATGTTAAGATATCTCTGATAAGGGCTATAGCTCAGTTCGGTAGAGCAACTCGTTTACACGTGCGCCAATGCTTTTCAAAGGAGCTTATTATGCAATGAACATAATCGATCTTATTGCAAAATCAATGTCTTACTTCATAGATTCGAGAGAATAGGAGAACAGTAGCCTGACAAACAGTCGGTTCAGTCCGATTCAGGTGCCAATTCAGGTGCCTAATCAAATAGAACCCTTATGGATTTGCTAGTTGATAAGGTAAATATCCAGCCCACTAAATGCTAGGCGTAATGAGGATAAGGGCCTCCAAAAAACTTCTTTTCGTTCTATGAACTTTAAGGTGTATGAAGTCTCATAGTTAACTCTTGCAGTGGAACGATAGAGACTCCATTTCACTTAGGTTGATTTAATTTAGACCGGAGGCAGACCTAAGTCAAGGTAATCCTCCTTTGAAACACTTTGGTATTGCTCCTAGATAGATCATAATACAAAAAATCAATCAGAGCACAGGGAGCCATCTCATTATCTTTCCGTAAAGAAAAACTATGGTGGACTAACTGATCTTTAAATCAGTTTATGAAAGAGCCCAATGCAAAAAAATGCATGTTGGGTCTTTGAAACAGTTCAAATCATTTCGATAATAATCCGTTTGATCTGTTTTACCGAGAAGGTCTACGGTTCGAATCCGTATAGCCCTAATATGCCCTTTTTTAGATTTTAGGATCTCTATCCTATGTTTTCTTTAGTTTAGTATAGTTTTCATTTTCTCATTAGTATTTGTTTATAGACTGGATAGGCGCCTGCGACATAGAATAGAGATAAAAGCATTACCAAAGGCTCATTCATCGAAAATCAAAATCATACAGACAGGAAAAGAAAAACGAATTTCTATCAAATCAATAGAAGAAAGGATCCTTTCCCTGATTTGAATCCCGTCCTCCTTCAAATAGGATATCTCTAGACTTCCCTATAATAACTGCAATGATTTTATCCATTTTGCGAATTCCTACTTTGTTTTAAGTATATTTATTACTTTGTTTATAGATACATTATGTAAATTGATCAACTTTAAATAGAAAAAATAAAGTAAAGAGTAAATAAGAAAACAGAATATTCTGTCTCATAGTTCTGAAATAGAGTTCTTTATTTTTATTTTATAGTATTACTTCTCATTAATTATACTGCATAGATTAGTCCTACTATCTTAATTAGGTTCTAATTTAGTAGTATTCTCATTTTTATTTAATAGTCTCTTATTATTTTATTATTAAATATTAAATAAAGGATAGAGCTATTCTTTTTTCTAGAGATTCTAGAGAAAGCGAGACAAAGTGAAACGAGAAAGTTTTCTTTATATAAGAATTAGATCTACATACACCATATCTAAATAGAATGGAAATCCAAAAGAAAGGGAGTTGGGATTCCATTGGATGAATCTTTAAAGAAGATGCAGCACAGAGGAAACAAAGGCTAAACTTAAACTAAGCGCTTTTGTTTGAACAAAAAAGATTCTTGTTTCACCGAGGAAAAGAGAGAAGTTCTGGATAAATTGACAATGCTGAATTGAATTGACTAATTTAAGTTCCGCCTATTCCACATTAATGGGAGTACATTATGTTTCTGCTTCACGAATATGATATTTTTTGGACATTTCTAATAATAGCAAGCCTTATTCCTATTTTGGCATTTTCGATTTCAGGACTTTTAGCCCCGGTTAGTGAAGGACCAGAGAAGCTTTCTAGTTATGAATCGGGTATAGAACCCATGGGAGGGGCTTGGGTACAATTCCGAATACGCTATTATATGTTTGCGCTCGTTTTTGTTGTTTTTGATGTGGAAACCGTCTTTCTATACCCTTGGGCAATGAGTTTCGACGTATTGGGTGTATCCGTTTTTATCGAAGCTTTGATTTTCGTGCTTATCTTAGTTGTTGGTTTAGTTTATGCATGGCGAAAAGGAGCCTTGGAATGGTCTTAACTGAATATTTAGACAAAAAAAAAGAAGGAAAAGATTCTATTGAGACAGTTATGAATTTGATTGAGTTTCCCTTACTTGACCAAACAAGTTCCAATTCTGTTATTTCAACTACACCAAATGATCTTTCGAATTGGTCAAGACTCTCCAGTTTATGGCCCCTTCTATACGGTACCAGTTGTTGTTTCATTGAATTTGCTTCATTAATAGGCTCACGATTCGACTTTGATCGTTATGGATTGGTACCAAGATCAAGTCCTAGGCAAGCAGACCTAATTTTAACAGCCGGTACGGTAACAATGAAAATGGCTCCCTCTTTAGTGAGATTATACGAGCAAATGCCTGAACCAAAATACGTCATTGCTATGGGAGCCTGTACTATTACAGGGGGAATGTTCAGTACGGATTCCTATAGTACTGTTCGGGGAGTTGATAAGTTAATTCCTGTGGATGTCTACTTGCCGGGCTGCCCACCTAAACCGGAGGCAGTTATAGATGCCCTAACAAAACTTCGTAAGAAGATATCGCGAGAAATAGTTGAGGATCAAACTCTATCTCAAAATAAAAATAGATGTTTTACTACCAGTCACAAGCTTTATGTTAGGCGCAGTACTCATACAGGAACTTATGAGCAAGAATTGCTCTATCAATCACCATCTACATTAGATATATCTTCTGAAACTTTTTTCAAATCCAAAAGTTCAGTACCTTCCTACAAATTAGTGAATTAGGAGAGGGGCTCTTTTGTGTAGAAAAATAAAAAGCAGGGCAATCTTTCAAACTTGCATCCGAAATGTGAAATATTTATACAAAGAGGGAGAGATGAAGACAATGCAGCAGGGTTGGTTATCTAATTGGCTAGTCAAACATGAGGTGGTTCATAGATCTTTGGGCTTTGATCACCGAGGAATAGAGACTTTACAAATAAAAGCAGGGGATTGGGATTCCATTGCTGTCATTTTATATGTATATGGTTACAATTATTTACGCTCCCAATGTGCTTATGATGTAGCACCCGGTGGATCTTTAGCTAGCGTGTATCATCTTACGAGAATACAATATGGTATAGATAATCCAGAAGAAGTCTGCATAAAAGTCTTTGCCCAAAAGGATAATCCTAGAATTCCGTCTGTCTTCTGGATTTGGAGAAGTGCCGATTTTCAAGAACGCGAATCTTATGATATGGTGGGAATCTCTTATGATAATCATCCGCGCCTTAAACGTATCCTAATGCCTGAAAGTTGGATAGGCTGGCCCTTACGTAAGGATTATATAACCCCCAATTTTTATGAAATACAAGATGCTCATTGAATGATAAGAAATTCATGCTCACTTATACAACACAACTCCAGATTTTATTCAAGTCAAGGAATATTTTTAGGTTCTTTTCCTAGATGAAACGGAATACCTATTTATAATTAATTCCTAATTATACAAAAGCATTCCAGATAGACTGAGCAAAAAAAGGGTTTCATTTGGATTCCCCTATTTTGAAAATCGCATATTAATTTCCTTCATATGAACAGAAAAATAGGATGACTCAAAGAAGTTCTCTACCAGGAACTTTGTACCGCGCACATTACTTAGCACAACTAGGAAAATAAGATAAGATAAAGATAAGCAAGACTAAAAAAATATTCGTCGGAATAGCGGAATACAAAATTAAGAAACGCAAAAAAATAAAGGGGAATCTCACCCCCTTCTTTATCATAAAGAAAAGATATATTTTAAAACTTCTTTAAAAAGAAAAAGAAGTGCCTCTATATTTATATTATAGATTTATCCACTTAGATGAATAAATATTATTAATGAATATGTATCACAATCCATCTCGAGGTATTTGGATCAATACCTATTCGGTGGATCTTTTTTTTTTTTTTCTCTGCCAGGAACCAGATTTGAACTGGTGACACGAGGATTTTCAGTCCTCTGCTCTACCAACTGAGCTATCCTGACCTTTTCTTGTGCATCATCCTAGTAGAGTATTTGTATCTATGTCAATTAAAAGGACTAAAAATTAATTAAAGTATTTCAAATTTTAAATTTGAAAATGGGGGGGGTAGTCCTATGCATTGTGCATGGTTTACTTAAATAAAACTTAAAAATAGAGTGAATAACCAAGATTTCTTGCCGATACTCTAATAAAAAAGAAATCTATTCAATGAATAGGATAAGATCCATTGAGTTCTCTTCGCATTCCTTTGTGAAAGAGTAGAATGAGAAAGCTAATGAATCTTAAACCCATTGCATTGATAAAAAGAAAAAAAAGTGCATTGATAAAAAGAAAAAAAAAAAGAGGATAAATAATAATAATATAGTATAGTTAGGGAATAAAAGAGGATTTGGGGATAGAGGGACTTGAACCCTCACAACTTATAAAGTCGACGGATTTTCCTTTTACTAGAAATTTCATTGTTGTCAGTATTGACATGTAGAATGGGACTCTCTCTTTGTCCTCGTCCGATTAATCCACTTTTTTAAAGATCTCGAAAACTTTGAATTTTAATTGAAGAATTTGATTATTCAATATTCGATTGGAGTGGATTCACAATAATGAAAAAAAAAAATTATGATATGAGTTTTTTATTTCATAATCATTATCATTTCTAATTTCATTTTTAAAAAAGATAAAGAACCTATATTATAATTAGAATATAATATGAGTTCTGTGATTAATCGTTTGCTATGTCAGTATCTATACGTGTTTATTAAATGTATAAGGTATAAAACCCCTCTTTCTCTAATTTAGAACTAGAAGGAATTCCACTAACAACACAACGTAATTAACTCGATTCGTTAGAACAGCTTCCATTGAGTCTCTGCACCTATCCTTTTCCTTTGTATTCTAGTTCGAGAACCCCTTGTTTTCTCAAAACACGGATTTGGCTCAGGATTGCCCTTTTTTAATTCCAGGGTTTCTCTGAATTTGGAAGTTACCACTTAGCAGGTTTCCATACCAAGGCTCAATACAATCAAGTCCGTAGCGTCTACCGATTTCGCCATATCCCCATTTCCCTCTTCTTTGAGACCAGGATTCCTTGTGTAATTTCATCCATCTCTTAGTTTTTTTTTTGAATCATTGAGTTCATCACTCAACGTAGTCTAGCAGTTCAGTTCGACTCTATTTGAGAGACCTCGCTTGCTTATTGCAATTCAGAATTGAATTGATTCTATCCTTGATGTATTTGCAATTCAATCCGAATCAATATATCCAAAAGTTTTTATCTCCCCCACCTCCCGTCTTACTTTTTTATAGTATTCAAAATTATACTATAACGCTTGATATTTATTCTTTTTTTCTAATCAGAATTAGCAATTTTATTTACTCTGACTCTATGTTCCCCTTAGTGAAATATTAATCCTCAAATTATTAACAAATAATAAAGTCTATAATGATCGAATGAAAATACCAATAAATTCTATAATTTTATTTTTTAATATCCTATAGTTAAGCATATCAAGCTAACTTTATCTTTAAGAAGTTTTAGTATTTTTTTATTTTTATAAGTATAACTTCAAATTTAGAACTAGTTAATAGCTAAGATTAATAACTAATATCTGAGATTTTACGGATTTCCTATACTATACCTATTTCTATTTGTTACACTATTTCCGTTATGTAAGCCCACTTAGCTCAGAGGTTAGAGCATCGCATTTGTAATGCGAGGGTCATCGGTTCAAATCCGATAGTCGGCTTTTTTTTCTCTATCGATGTTCTACGAACAAGAATCTCTTTTTTTCCGAATTAAATGGAGAATCCAGGATCTTTTATGTTTTTTACCTTACAATTTTGCTAGATACAAAACAATAAATAAATAATATATATACAAAAAAAAAAGATTTTGATGAAATTCCATTTTTTGGGGTACTTTAGTTGATTTTACTCTGTTTATCCTGTAGTTTAATTCAGTTTTAATTTCGATGTATTCTGTAATGTAAATACAATGAAATTAATTGTGTAAAATGAAATTTCAATAAAATAAAAAAAGGAGTCTTCATGTCCCGTTATCGAGGACCTCGTTTAAAAAAAATACGCCGTCTGGGAGCTTTACCAGGACTCACTAGAAAAACACCTAAATCCGGAAGTAATCTTAAAAAAAAATTCAATTCTGGGAAAAAGGAGCAATATCGTATTCGTCTTCAAGAAAAACAGAAATTGCGTTTTCATTATGGTCTGACAGAACGACAATTACTTAGATATGTACATATCGCTGGAAAAGCAAAAAGGTCAACAGGCCAGGTTTTACTACAATTACTTGAAATGCGTTTGGATAATATCCTTTTTCGATTGGGTATGGCTTCAACCATTCCTGGGGCCCGCCAATTAGTCAACCATAGACATATTTTAGTTAATGGTCGTATAGTCAATATACCAAGTTTTCGTTGCAAACCCCGAGATATTATTACTACGAAAGATAACCAAAGATCAAAAGGTCTGGTTCAAAATTATATTGCTTCATCGGACCCGGGGAAATTGCCAAAGCATTTGGCGATTGACACGTTGGAATATAAAGGACTAGTAAATAAAATCCTAGATAGGAAGTGGGTCGGTCTCAAAATAAATGAGTTGTTAGTTGTAGAATATTACTCTCGTCAGACTTGAACTTAACGAAAAAAGGAAAGGTTCATAGAATTTTCTTCCCCTTCCCCTTTCCCCGAACTAAATCGCCCTAAGACCATTACCATTAATTTGTATTTTCCCATCAACTAGCTAAAATTGATTAACCCTAGGATTAGGATCCTTTTTTCTTTTTTCCTCTATGTGTATTTTACATACCACAGTAATTTGCTATAGAGAATTTCTAATTTCTATTAAATCAAAATAAGATAATATAAGATATTATATTATTGCTGGAAAAAATTGTTATTTGATTTGATACATTGTGATCCTTAACGTTGATGAATTAAGAAAAACGGAAAGAGAGGGATTCGAACCCTCGGTAAACAAAAGTCTACATAGCAGTTCCAATGCTACGCCTTGAACCGCTCGGCCATCTCTCCTACATAACTTATTATGGAAAATAAACTGAGTGAATAGCGAGTTTTCTTATTCCTGCAGTACAGGTACAACCGCAACCACTCGGGGGTTCCATAGTTCTATTGGAAAAATTCCTTTTGATCTAAGTGGAAGGATACAGGATTTTTTACTAGAAATTGCGCTCGCTTATAAAATAAAAGTTTTAATTTGGGTTTTCCCGCAACTAAAGAAAAAGAAAATGGAAGAATTCTTCTTATTGCATAATAAAATAAAGAAACCTTAGAATTCCGTTTGCATAAGATACGCTACACCATACTATCGAAATCAAAAATAGGGTATGAGACAATTAATAACTTTGAAAACACGAAATAGTTGATAACATAAGTTGTTGTTCAGAAATAGGAAAGTGGAATGAAATCCAGTCTTAGTCAAATATTTCATATCTCTTCGTGTCCAAGCAGAAGGAAAAGGATACAATTTGAGCTGAGCGGAAAATCCATATCTCTCTTATCCATTTAAAGCATATGGATTTAGAGTAGAGCATATGGATCAATCTATTTATAATTATAAGAATCGAATGTGTTTGTTTTTATGTTATTTTGTGAAGGAATGAAAACAATTCTATATAGAATGGGTTGGGAATTATGCCTAGATCCCGTGGAAATGGAAATTTCATTGATAAGACCTCCTCAATTGTAGCCAATATTTTATTGCGAATAATTCCGACAACCTCAGGAGAAAAAAAGGCATTTACTTATTATAGAGATGGTGCGATTTGACTCTTTTTTTTGCTTTTTTTTAGCCCTACCTATACCTCAGTCTTACGAAAAAGAGAGGGGGGTTGGCATAGAGAGAACCAAATTTGTAAAGCAAACAAACCCACGCTTCGGGAAGGTGAGGCGAACTAACAATTCCTTCCGTCGTGTATCCTCGATTGATGCGGCTTCAGATACTTCAATTGTAGATTTGAGTATTGAGCGAAAGGTTACACCTACAGGATATGGTATGGTATGGATTACAGGCCAATCCTACTCTATTAGTATCCGTAGGCAGCATAGGGGAGAAAAGCACTACACCTAGAAATAGGAATCAACAAGAGAAAAACTTTGTTAGAAATTACCCCTTTCCTGATCGGTATCAGGGCTGGGAAGAATGGTTGGGATAACAAACAACCATCAGGTTTGTACTTTGGATACCCCTATAACCATCAAAGATCGTTGAAGTAGCTAATTCCTCTAAATAGGAGGCGTTGAGAACAAAGAAATTATTGGAGCTATCGTTTTCCTCTAGCATTAATAGAATTCATTGGTGTTAAGAAAAACCTCTTGTGGGAAGGTTGGCTAGAGATTTCTTGGAAAAATACCAGCCCCTTTCGGTTCATAATGAGACGGGACTAATTCTATTTTGATTCTATAGATTATTTCGCTTAGTACTATTATGTACAGAAGGGAGGAGCCGTATGAGATGAAAACCTCATGTACGGTTTTGGAACGGAGATTTTTTGAATAGAATGAACGACCGTAACGGATGTTGGCTCAATCCGAAGGAAATTATGCGGAAGCTTTGCAAAATTATTATGAAGCTACGCGACTAGAAATCGATCCCTATGATCGAAGTTATATACTCTATAACATAGGCCTTATACACACAAGCAATGGAGAGCATACAAAGGCTTTGGAATATTATTTCCGGGCACTAGAACGAAACCCCTTCTTACCGCAAGCTTTTAATAATATGGCCGTGATCTGTCATTACGTGCGACTATCTCCACTATAGAAAGAAAAAAAAAAAAGAGAGGATCAAATTTTCTAGTAAATACTAGAAAAAAAGGGCTTTCTACATAGGGATCGTAAAAACAACGATTTTTCCCTATCAGCTGTAGGAAGGAAGGACACTTCACGAGAATCAAAAAACGAAGAAAGTATGGCCTATACTACTACTCTATGGATAAAGTTTCTCAAATTGATAGAGAAAGCACCGTAAAGATCAATTAGTGAGCGACTGGGTCGATACAACTAAAAAAAACTGCTTACTTATCCCATGATATGGGGCAAAATTTAGGAATCCGCTTATGTAATAGAGCCGATCCACTAAGGGATTAAGCAGCGGTGTAGTATCAGATCCCAAAGATAGTAAGTTCTTTTTTCTTTCTTATGGAAAAAAGTCTTTTTCAAGGATTCTATAGAGATTTCATATATGAAACCGGGATAGTTACCTCTCAGAAAATTTGAACGAAGGCTCTATATCTATCTATGCTTCATTCTTCTGAAGGTGGGAAAAAAGATCAAACTGATTATTGATAAAAATTAGGGTTTGAAACTTAGGTAATTAATTTCTTCTGCTTAACCCAAGAACAAATTGGATCGATTTTTGATAAATCGAATTCAGTTAAGATAGGGGAAATTCAGATAGCAATTTCTGAGCCGTATGAGGTAGGAAACTCTCAAGTACGGTTCTAAGGGAAGGAACTTCCTATTCCGACCGAGGAGAACAGGCCATTCTACAGGGTGATTCGGAAATTGCGGAAGCTTGGTTTGATCAAGCTGCTGAATATTGGAAACAAGCTATAGCGCTTACTCCGGGAAATTATATTGAAGCACAGAACTGGTTGAAGATTACGAAGCGCTTTGAATTTGAATAAGACCATGCTCCTTCTTTTTCATAAAATGGGTGGTTTGGTTGTTGATCCATTAATCAAATAAATTAGGTCGTAAGATCGAATCAAGAATTTCATTATATCCATTTCTTATACCTTCTATTTTATATGATATTTCATAAGAATAAACCATAGGGATAGGGTCTAGAATAGAAGTAATAAAGTGAATAAAAAGAGGGGGCAATCTAAATATTGCTAATATATTAGGACCATCTTATTAATAATTCTAATGAGTTATCTTGGAATTTAGAATCAAATAAAAAACCCTATATTATGCTCAAGGAAAGTAGATATAGATAGGAGCTTATGCCCTCAAAAAAAATACACTAGTTTCTTAAATTAAAAATAAAAAAGATTTTTTTCTTACGTCGAGAAATATTTGTTTTTCAAGATAAACAATGTCCGTTAGGCACCTAATCTTTATGTCATAATAGACCCGAACACTTGCCTCGGATTGACTTCAATATATAATTGCTCCAGTGAATAACTAAAAAAAAAATAGAAGGATGGTAGATAGTAAAGAAAAGAACTAATCACAATATCTATCTTTCAAAATCTATCTTTCAAAATCTATCTTTCAAAATATATATCTTTCAAAGATTCACTAAAAAGACAGTTGGCGGGTCTCTTTGTATGTCTTGTCCGGAAAGAGGAGGACTTAATGATTATTCGTTCGCCGGAACCAGAAGTAAAAATTGTTGTGGATAGGGATCCTGTAAAAACATCTTTTGAGGAATGGGCCAGACCCGGCCATTTCTCAAGAACACTAGCTAAGGGCCCTGATACTACCACTTGGATCTGGAACCTACATGCTGATGCTCACGATTTCGATAGTCATACTGGTGATTTGGAGGAGATTTCTCGAAAAGTCTTTAGTGCTCATTTCGGGCAACTTTCCATTATCTTTCTTTGGTTGAGTGGCATGTACTTTCATGGCGCCCGTTTTTCCAATTATGAAGCATGGCTAAGTGATCCTACTCACATTGGACCCAGTGCTCAGGTAGTTTGGCCTATAGTAGGGCAAGAAATATTGAATGGTGATGTAGGCGGGGGTTTCCGAGGAATCCAAATAACCTCTGGTTTTTTTCAGCTTTGGCGAGCATCTGGAATAACTAGTGAATTACAACTCTATTGTACTGCAATTGGTGCATTGATTTTTGCAGCGTTAATGCTTTTTGCTGGTTGGTTCCATTATCACAAAGCCGCTCCCAAATTGGCCTGGTTCCAAGATGTAGAATCCATGTTGAATCACCACTTAGCGGGATTATTAGGACTTGGGTCTCTTTCTTGGGCGGGGCACCAAATTCATGTATCTTTACCAATTAACCAATTTCTTGACGCTGGGGTGGATCCTAAAGAGATACCACTTCCTCATGAATTTATCTTGAATCGGGACCTTTTGGCTCAACTTTATCCTAGTTTTGCCGAAGGAGCAACCCCTTTTTTCACTTTAAATTGGTCCAAATACGCAGAATTTCTGACTTTTCGCGGAGGACTAGATCCAGTAACCGGTGGTCTCTGGCTGACCGATATTGCGCACCATCATTTAGCTATTGCTATTCTTTTCCTAATCGCAGGTCATATGTATAGGACCAATTGGGGTATTGGCCATGGACTTAAAGATATTTTGGAGGCTCACAAGGGCCCATTTACAGGACAAGGCCATAAGGGTCTTTATGAAATCTTAACAACGTCATGGCATGCTCAATTATCTCTTAACCTAGCTATGCTAGGCTCTACAACCATTGTTGTAGCTCATCATATGTATTCTATGCCTCCCTATCCATACCTAGCTACTGACTATGGTACACAACTTTCCTTGTTCACACACCACATGTGGATTGGCGGATTTCTAATAGTCGGTGCTGCTGCACATGCAGCAATTTTTATGGTAAGAGACTATGATCCAACTACTCGATACAACGATCTATTAGATCGCGTCCTTAGACACCGCGATGCAATCATATCCCACCTTAACTGGGTATGTATATTTCTAGGTTTTCACAGTTTTGGCTTGTACATTCATAATGATACCATGAGTGCTTTAGGCCGTCCACAAGATATGTTTTCGGATACTGCCATACAATTACAACCTATCTTTGCTCAATGGGTACAAAATATCCATGCTACTGCGCCTGGCGTAACAGCTCCTGGTGCAACAACAAGTACTAGCTTAACGTGGGGAGGCGGCGAGTTAGTAGCAGTAGGTGGCAAAGTGGCTTTGTTACCTATTCCATTAGGAACCGCAGATTTTTTAGTCCATCACATTCATGCATTTACCATACATGTGACTGTATTAATACTTTTGAAAGGTGTTTTATTTGCTCGGAGTTCCCGTTTGATACCCGATAAAGCAAATCTAGGTTTTCGCTTTCCTTGCGATGGGCCTGGCCGAGGGGGAACATGTCAAGTATCCGCCTGGGATCATGTTTTCTTAGGTTTATTCTGGATGTACAATGCAATTTCGGTAGTCATTTTCCATTTCAGTTGGAAAATGCAGTCGGATGTTTGGGGTACTATAAGTGATCAAGGGGTGGTAACTCATATTACAGGGGGAAACTTTGCACAGAGTTCCATTACGATTAATGGGTGGCTTCGAGATTTCTTGTGGGCACAGGCATCGCAAGTCATTCAGTCTTATGGTTCTTCATTATCTGCATATGGTCTTTTTTTCTTAGGTGCTCATTTTGTCTGGGCCTTCAGTTTAATGTTTTTATTCAGCGGCCGTGGTTATTGGCAAGAACTCATTGAATCTATCGTTTGGGCTCATAACAAATTAAAAGTTGCTCCTGCTACTCAGCCTAGAGCCTTGAGCATTATACAAGGACGCGCTGTAGGAGTAACCCATTACCTTCTGGGTGGAATTGCCACGACATGGGCATTCTTCTTAGCGAGAATTATTGCAGTAGGATAGTGGCTAGGAGGATTTGAAAGGCATTATGGAATTAAGATTTCCCAGGTTTAGCCAAGGCTTAGCTCAGGACCCCACTACTCGTCGTATTTGGTTTGGTATTGCTACCGCACATGATTTCGAAAGTCATGATGATATTACTGAAGAACGTCTTTATCAGAACATTTTTGCTTCTCACTTTGGGCAATTAGCAATAATCTTTCTATGGACGTCCGGAAATCTGTTTCATGTAGCTTGGCAAGGAAATTTTGAATCATGGATACAGGATCCTTTACACGTAAGACCTATTGCTCATAGCGATTTGGGATCCTCATTTTGGTCAACCCGCTGTGGAAGCCTTTACTCGAGGAGGTGCTGCTGGTCCAGTGAATATTGCTTATTCTGGAGTTTATCAGTGGTGGTATACAATAGGATTACGCACCAATGAGGATCTTTATACTGGAGCTCTTTTTCTATTATTTCTTTCTACGCTGTCCTTAATAGCGGGTTGGTTACATCTACAACCCAAATGGAAACCAAGCCTTTCGTGGTTCAAAAACGCGGAATCTCGTCTCAATCATCATTTGTCAGGACTTTTCGGGGTAAGTTCTTTGGCTTGGACAGGACATTTAGTTCATGTTGCTATTCCCGCATCCAGGGGGGAGTACGTTCGATGGAATAATTTCTTAGATGTATTACCCTATCCCCAGGGGTTGGGACCCCTTTTGACGGGTCAATGGAATCTTTATGCCCAAAACCCTGATTCGAGTAATCATTTATTTGGTACCGCTCAAGGAGCGGGAACTGCCATTCTAACTCTTCTTGGGGGATTCCATCCACAAACACAAAGTTTGTGGCTGACCGATATGGCTCACCATCATTTAGCTATTGCATTTATTTTTCTCATTGCCGGTCACATGTATCGAACTAACTTCGGAATTGGGCACAGTATTAAAGATCTTTTAGAAGCGCATACTCCTCCGGGGGGTCGATTAGGGCGTGGGCATAAGGGCCTTTATGACACAATCAACAATTCGATTCATTTTCAGTTAGGTCTTGCTCTAGCTTCTTTAGGGGTTATTACTTCCTTAGTAGCTCAACATATGTACTCTTTACCTCCTTATGCATTCATAGCACAAGACTTTACTACTCAAGCTGCTTTATATACTCATCACCAATATATTGCAGGGTTCATCATGACAGGGGCTTTTGCTCATGGAGCTATTTTTTTCATTAGGGATTACAATCCGGAACAGAATGAGGATAATGTATTGGCAAGAATGTTAGACCATAAAGAAGCTATCATATCTCATTTAAGTTGGGCTAGCCTCTTTCTAGGATTCCATACCTTGGGCCTTTATGTTCATAACGACGTCATGCTTGCTTTTGGTACTCCAGAAAAGCAAATCTTGATCGAACCTATATTTGCCCAATGGATACAATCTGCTCATGGCAAGACGACATATGGGTTCGATATACTCTTATCTTCAACGAATGGCCCCGCTTTCAATGCGGGTCGAAGCCTATGGTTGCCCGGATGGTTGAATGCTGTTAATGAGAATAGTAATTCGCTTTTCTTAACAATAGGACCTGGGGATTTCTTGGTTCATCATGCTATTGCTCTAGGTTTGCATACAACTACATTGATTTTAGTAAAGGGCGCTTTAGATGCACGCGGTTCCAAATTAATGCCAGATAAAAAGGATTTTGGATATAGTTTTCCTTGTGACGGCCCAGGGCGCGGCGGTACTTGTGATATTTCTGCTTGGGACGCATTTTATTTGGCAGTTTTCTGGATGTTAAATACCATTGGGTGGGTTACTTTTTATTGGCATTGGAAACATATCACATTATGGCAGGGCAACGTTTCACAATTTAATGAATCCTCCACTTATTTGATGGGATGGTTAAGAGATTACCTATGGTTAAACTCTTCACAACTTATCAATGGATATAATCCTTTTGGGATGAATAGTTTATCGGTATGGGCGTGGATGTTCTTATTTGGACATCTTGTTTGGGCTACTGGATTTATGTTCTTAATTTCCTGGCGGGGGTATTGGCAGGAATTAATTGAGACTTTAGCATGGGCTCATGAACGCACACCTTTAGCTAATTTAATTCGCTGGAGAGATAAGCCCGTGGCTCTTTCCATTGTGCAAGCAAGATTGGTTGGATTAGCTCACTTTTCCGTGGGTTATATATTCACTTATGCAGCTTTCTTGATTGCCTCAACATCAGGCAAGTTTGGTTAATTTAGTTTGTTTTTTTGTACTGTATCAGCACCTAGTTCATTACTCTTGATAGAGAGGGAGGATCTGCCTTTTTAGATTTCTTTTTCTATTTATTTTTCCATCTAGGATTAGAACCGTATACTTGGTAATAATAGCAACGACACATTATGGCAAAAAAAAGTTTGATTCAGAGGGAGAAGAAGCGGCAGAAATTAGAACAGAAATATCATTTGATTCGTCAATCTTTAAAAAAAAAGATAAGAAGCAAAGTTTCTCCCTTGAGTTTGAGTGAAAAAACGAAAATGCGAGAAAAATTGCAATCCCTACCGCGTAATAGTGCACCTACACGCCTTCATCGACGTTGTTTTTTGACCGGAAGACCTAGAGCTAACTATCGACATTTTGGGCTATCCGGACACGTACTTCGAGAAATGGTTTATGAATGTTTGTTACCGGGTGCAACAAGATCCAGTTGGTAAGGATAAAATACCCTTTCGTATTTGTATGGATTTCTGGAATTGATAATCATAGAGGAGCCCTCTTTACCATTCTGTATAAATGGACTATTCTATTTGTATAGATATTGGTAGAGGGGCGTATCCAACCCTCTTTTATCCACTAGTTACCCCTCTTTAGTTTAAGAGTATAGAGCAGTTTGGTAGCTCATAAGGCTCATAACCTTGGGGTTGCGGGTTCGATTCCCACTACCGCCTCCATACTCCTTCTTTATGATATATGCATGATATAATATATACATCATGCATTTGTATCTGGATTTTTTGATTTCCTAAAAGAGTTTTGGTCTAACAGTTTTTTCTCGGAAGAAGCAAAAAAATAAAAGAAAGAATAAAATATGAAAGAAAAGCGTCCATTGTCTAATGGATAGGACAGAGGTCTTCTAAACCTTTGGTATAGGTTCAAATCCTATTGGACGCAATCTTATTTCTATCTATTCTTTAAATAACTATACTAAACTAAAAACAAAGAAAACTTTTTTGCATGATTCAAATGAAAAAGCTTTCTCAACGATTCCTATTCTACTAACAAGAGTAGACATGCAAAATTTATTTGTTACTGAAGAGAAAACCGTTCCAGCTGTTCCTGAATAGCTTCCTTCAAAAGGATTTCCGCTTGCTCGGTGAATGTCTTGCTAGAAGATATAATTTCTTGGAATTGAGGTTTAGTATCTTTTAGATGTTTACGTAACTCATCCAGAAATTTATTTACCTGTTCAATTTCTAACGAATCAAGATATCCTCTTGTTCCGGTATAAATAGTAGCTATCTGCTCTTCCACTGGGAGAGGATTTGCCTGGGATTGTTTAAGCAATTCCCTTAATCGTCGACCCCTTGCCAATTGATTCTGACTTGTTTTATCGAGAGCAGAGGCGAATTGTGCAAAGGCTTGTAACTCTGCGAATTGCGCTAGTTCCAATTTTGATTTGCCAGCTACTTGTTTCATGGCTTTAATTTGAGCCGCGGATCCTACTCTGGAAACAGAAATACCCACATTAATAGCGGGTCGAATTCCGGCATTGAATAGATCCGCAGATAAGAATATTTGTCCATCTGTAATGGAGATTACATTAGTAGGAATATAGGCGGAAACGTCTCCAGATTGAGTCTCAACTATTGGTAAAGCGGTCATACTTCCTTCGCCTAAAAGAGAATTTAATTTAGCGGCTCTTTCTAAAAGGCGTGAATGCAAATAAAAAACATCCCCTGGATAAGCCTCACGTCCGGGAGGTCTTCTTAATAGAAGGGACATTTGGCGATAAGCTTGTGCCTGTTTGGAGAGATCATCATAAATTATTAAAGTATGCCGTTCGCGGTACATAAAATACTCAGCCAGGGCTGCTCCCGTATAAGGAGCGAGGTATTGTAATGTAGCAGGTGAATCCGCCATTTCAGCTACTACAATAGTGTATTCCATGGCCCCCTCCTCATGGAAAGTAGTTACTACTTGAGCTACGGAGGATGCTCTTTGACCGATAGCTACATAAACACATATTACACCTTGCCCTTTTTGATTGAGAATTGTATCTGTGGCTACTGCTGTTTTGCCAGTCTGTCTGTCCCCAATAATTAACTCTCGCTGACCGCGCCCTATAGGGATCATCGAATCGATAGCAATAAGCCCTGTTTGAAGAGGTTCGTATACGGAACGCCTGGAAATTATACTTGGAGCAGGAGATTCAATTAAGCGAGATTCGGAAGCTATAATTTCGCCTTTCCCATCAATAGGTTTAGCCAGAGCATTTACAACACGACCCAAGTAAGCCTCACTCACGGGTATCTGAGCAATTCTTCCTGTTGCTTTTACAAAACTTCCCTCTTGTATCATCAACCCATCGCCCATTAATACAATCCCAACATTTTTGGATTCCAAATTCAGAGCAATACCCCTAGTACCTTCTGCAAATTCGACTAATTCACCTGACATTATTTCACCAAGACCTATAATACGAGCAATCCCATCCCCCACTTGAACTACGCGACCTATATTCTCAATCCCTACTTTCCTATTATATTGTTCAATACGTTCGCGGAGAATTTTATGAATTTCGTCGACTCGAAGGGTTGCCATTAGTGTTTCTTGACTCTTTTTTCGGAAGCAAGGGGAAAAATAATGCCTAAATTCTAAACGAAAGTAGAAGTTCAAGGCCTAATTAATTTAATTATTTCTTCCATTCCAGGGACCCGAGAATGCCAATATTAGCACGAATCGTACGGAAATGTAACTCGGTATTCAAACAACTATTCAGAGTTCCTAGAGCTCCTTGTACGGCCTGTTGGAAAACCCGCTGTCGGACCTGATTCATTGCCCTTTGTTTTTCAAAATAAAGGGTTTCGTTTTTAGACTTTTCCAATTGTTCCAAACTAATAGAAGTAGCATTAATCAAATTTGCTTTTTCTCGTTCTATCTCAGAGTATCCATTCATTCGATACTCATCCGCTTCTAGTTCGACTTTCTGTAATCGAATCCGAGCTTTTTCGAGTTGCTCAATGGTCCCTCTACGCAATTCTTCTGAATTTCGAATAGTACTCAAGATCCTCTGTTTTCGATTATCTAATAAATCTTTTAATGAAAGTAGATTATTTTGTAAGTTTACAACTTTTATGATCTCTTCCCGAACCAAACATGAATCTTTCGATTCATTTGGCTCTCACGCTCCTTTTTTTTTTTCTATAGCTATTTCCATATCTTTTTTTTAAGTAATGAGCCTATCCTCTATCTTCTTTTTTATGTTTATATTTCAATATACCGAAACCTATATAAGACTAGATAAATATTAAGAGGACTCTTCCGCCTAGATAAAAATATATCATGGTCAGCAAAGTTGTTTCTTTATTTTTATTTGCCCTCTAGTTAATAATTTCAATTTCATTAAGAAAAACTAACTAAATAAATGGAAAATGAAAATTAATAGAATTCTTTTTTATTTTTTTTTTCTTCAAATCCAAAAAATTTCTCTTTTTTATACATAGGTCGTCGATTCGGCATTGGTTAAAAAAGGGCAGGGTGCCCCCTTTTTTTTCTAGTAAATAGTTCAAACCATTTTATCGATATGAGTGTTCTATATCAGATAAATTTTACATTAGCTATTTCCCGTTTAAATTGGTACTAATACTAATATAGTTGTAGAAAGAGTACCTCTTTTTGCCTGGACTTCAAGCAGTTTAGCTTTAACCGTGTTAATGGTCTCACATTCTTGGTTTATAGAGAATCAAAGTTGATTTACCAATGAGTCGCGAAATGCTATGGTTCTTCCATATGATTTCTGAATTTATTCAGAAGTAATTCGTCGAGATCGTGCACCCTTTTCTTATTTATCCGAAAAATACTAAAAAATATTATAAAGTGCAGCCGGATAGATCCAATCTATTCTTGAAATAGACAACTCGCACACACTCCCTTTCCAAAAAAAATCAAAACACCAACCACTACAGTTAGATTTATTAGATTTGTTGCTAAAATATCGGTATTAAGCCCGAAACTGCCAGCGGATGGCCAGTGAGCTAAAAAAACGAAAGAATGGGTTACATTTTTCATATGCTCTCCTCTTATAGATAGGACGAACAAAGAACAAAGTTTTTCGATCACTTACTTCGCTCGCCCTTTTTTGATCGGTTTTTTTAATGCAAATAGATTCAATCTAGTAATTTCTTTTAGATTAAGTCTTACGTCTTGTTTGACCGGTGAAAGACTTCCTTTGTTGAAATGTTCTGTTCCCAAAATTCCTAAAATAAAAGGAAAAAACTTTCCACTTTCCTAAACTAAGGACGGGAAATAAGAAGGTGAGCATATCTTCTAAATTAATAATACTCAACTCAGCCCTTCCTAGAATGGGGTATTATCTGTCCCGATAAATAGATAATTCCAGGAGTAATAAATAGGAGTAAATTAAATAAAGTATTGATATAATTGGAATTGTGGAAGCAAATACCAATTTACTAAAAAAAGAAAAAAGTATCTAATCGAAATCGAAAGAATTTTTTTTTTAAGATTAAACAAAAGGGTTCGCAAATAAAAGCGCTAGTGCCACAACTAGTCCATAAATTGTTAAAGCTTCCATAAAAGCTAGACTAAGCAATAAAGTACCTCGTATTTTACCTTCTGCTTCTGGCTGTCTCGCAATACCTTCTACAGCTTGTCCTGCAGCAGTACCTTGACCAACTCCAGGTCCAATAGAAGCAAGCCCTACGGCCAATCCAGCAGCAATAACAGAAGCAGCAGCAATTAGTGGATTCATGGTGAGTAGTTCCTCGTGTCAAAAAAAAGAAATGGTTAAGGATACAATCAACCAATAAATTCTTACTTCTAAGCTCTATTGGGGAGAAGTAAAGTAACTAAAAAGTACAAATTGAAATCAAATTGAAATGATAATGTGAATTGTCCGAACTACATAGAAGGGAATTCCATATCCATATATCGGATTAGATAATGAATCTAACCTAGGAATATATAATATAATATCCTATATATATACATTTGTTTCTTCTATTTTGTTTGCATATTTTCTCATTTTCTATTGAATCGGATTCTAAAATCATTGCTTAAAGTGGAAACCTGCATAAAAGAGGACTCCACTTATAGACATTAAGGATATTATAGTATAGATCTAGCCTGACTCCACCCTCCTTAATGCATATATACTTTGAAAATTCCATAATATAGTCTATTCTATTCTCTCTCCTACAACTCTAGGCTATATATTCATACGCATTTCTAACTATTTTTTTGCAACCAAGCAGATTATCTGGAACCATGCATGAATTGAGCTAAGCTGCAAAAAAAAAAAATACTATTTCCAAAAAGAGTCAATTCAATGATGACCCTCCATGGATTCACCTATATAGGCTGCGGCTAATGTTGCAAAAATAAGAGCTTGAATACCGCTTGTAAATAATCCAAGAAACATGACCGGTATAGGGATTACTAAGGGGACTAAAGAAACAAGAACAACAACGACTAATTCATCCGCCAATATATTCCCGAAAAGTCGAAAGCTAAGCGATAATGGTTTTGTGAAATCTTCTAGGATGTTAATTGGTAAAAGGATTGGAGTTGGTTTAATATATTTCTCGAAATAGCTCAATCCTTTTTTGCTAAGACCAGCATAAAAATATGCCGCTGACGTGAGTAAAGCTAAAGCAACAGTAGTATTTATATCATTCGTGGGCGCTGCTAATTCCCCATGGGGTAACTCTATAATTTTCCAAGGTAAAAGAGCACCCGACCAATTCGAAACAAAAATAAAAAGGAACATAGTTCCAATAAAGGGAACCCAGGGACCATATTCTTCTCCAATCTGAGTTTTGCTCAAGTCTCGAATAAACTCAAGGACATATTCAAAAAAATTCTGACCGTCGGTCGGGATGGTTTGTGGATTCCGAACAGCTATGACAACTGAACCTAGCAAGATAGTAATTACGACCCAAGAAGTGATGAGTACTTGGGCATGAATTTGGAAACCTCCTATTTGCCAATAGAAGTGTTGGCCTACTTCTACACCCGATATATCGTATAACCCCTTGAGTGTTTTAATGGAACAAGGTATAATATTCATATTGTCCTCTGATAAAAATTGAACTTCAAAAAAGGAATTCTTTTGATTCAACCATCTCTTTCTCAACTCAGCAACTTGAAGTATTAATCTTATATTTAGGATACCAAGAAAGCACATCAGATCATAATATATATCAATACCCTCTAATATATATCAATATTCCCCTTCTTTTTTCTATGCAAAAAAAATTCTATGCAAAAAAAAAGATATAGTAAAGTAAGTGATTCCATAAATTTACGCAGTTGCCCAAGAATTCACTATATATTCTTAATCAACGATTTCTTATATAGAGAGAACGGCCCTCACAAATTGAAAATACTAATTTGTTAAGAATCAATCGAATTGAAGTCATAGTGTCATCGTTGGCTGGAATCGATATATTCGCGAGATCCGGGTCACAATTTGTATCGACTAAAGAAATAGTAGGAATCCCCAAAATGGCACATTCCCGAAGAGCTATATACTCTTTTTGCTGATCAAGGACGATCACAATGTCTGGCAATCTCGTCATATATTTGATCCCGCCGAGATACCTTTGCAAAGTAGATAATTTTCTCTTCAAGATTGCCACATCTCTTTTTGGGAGATGGTGGAATTTTCCCATTTTTTCTTCTGCTCTTAAGTCTCTAAATTGAGAAAGTCTAGTTTTCGTAATCGACCAATTCGTTAACATACCACTGAACCACTTTTTATTAACATAATGACAACGAGCCCTTATTGCAGCTGATGCTACTAAATCTGTTGCTCTTTTTTTGGTACCAACAATTAAGAAACTTTTTCCCTGACTTGCTGCATCAAAAACTAAATCACAAGCTTCTGATAAAAAACGAGCCGTTCTAGCGAGATTTATAATATGAGTACCTTTACGCTTTGCCGAAATGTAAGGGGCCATTTTAGGATTCCATTTCTTAATACCATGACCAAAATGAACTCCTGCTTCTATCATCTCTTTCAAATTAATGTTCCAATATCTTCTTGTCATTTTTTCCACACTTCCTTTTTTTTAATCCTACCATTCCATTACGGAATTTAGTTCTTTTTGAAGATTAAGAAAGATCCGAAATAGCTTGAAATAAATAATAATTGTTCCGAGAGAACCTTGTACTAAGATAAGAGTTGGCCATTGATACATGGTATAAACATAACCACCTTAATGAATTAACTGACTTGTTTTACTTATTAAAATAAAAATCTTAAAAATCTAAAATTTGACCTGTTAGTGTTCTAAGTTCAAAAGTCTAGTAAAGTAAAAAATATTTTTATGGGGGTTCTTATGTCTCATAAAAATTGTTTGTTACGTCAGAATCTGAAGAAACTAATTCTGTATGGAGAAACAAAAAATCTCTCATTTCCGACGCGAATAGATTTTTTTTTTTTATTTCGAAATAAAGGTTCTTGTCTTGTGGGGAACGATGCACAAATTTTTGGAATCCGGTACCAACAGGTATAATCCCCCCCAGAACTACGTTTTCTTTCAAGCCTTTCAACCAATCAATGCGACCTCGTAGGGCAGCTTTTGCTAAAACTCGAGCAGTTTCTTGAAAACTTGCTTCAGATATGAAACTTTGGGTATTCAGGGAAGCCCTTGTTATTCCCAATAAGATTGCCCGATAATAGATCGATTCATCCAAAGCTCGTCCTGCTCGTTCCGCTCGCAATAGTCCGATTAATTCCCCAGGCGAAAAAACATTAGACATTCCATCTTCGGAAACCCGCACTTTTGATGTTACTTGGCGTATAATAATCTCTATATGTCTATTATGGATCTGTACCCCTTGGGATCGATAAACCTTTTGGATTTTATTAACCAAAGAGATACGACTTTGGGCTATGGTTAGCTCAGCTCCAATCAAGAATCCCCAAGGGACCCCAAGAATTCTTGGTATACGCTCATTCCAATCCTCAATTCTCCTTTCGAGATTCGGGGATAATGAATCAATTGAACGCGCTTCAAAGATTTGTTCCACTTTTGGAAGACCTTGCGTTATGTCACTAGATCTCGATTTTTCATATATAAACGTAACTAACCTATCTCCCTTGTAAAGGATTTCTCCATAATGACCATTAACAGTTGCTCCTGTAGTGGCCAAATAAGGTTTAGCTGCTCTTATAACAAAGGAATTCATATTTACAATGAAAATTTGACCGGATTTTTTTATGTGCGATTTAAATAGACATACATTTTCACAAATAAATTGTCCAAGGTGAATTATTGCCAATGTCTCTTCCCAAGAATCATGATGGACAAAGTGACAATTCAAAAGGAATGGATCCAACATTATGTTACTATCGAAATTAGAAATCCTTTTATTTTCATCTATTAAAGAGTATTTAAGTTCTTGAAGTACTTGGAAGGTTTGTTTTAAATTGTCAACGAACAAATATTTTTTTAACAGGATTTTATTATGCGTTAGTAAATAGTAAGATGAAGAAAAATGCGATATACTAGCTACAATAGCGCCTAAGGGCCCAAAAATTTCTCGAATAGGAATTCTAGGATTCCATTCTTTTATCGCATTGGGATGTTTTGAATTCTTGAATAAACCAATTCGAGAACAGTTGGATGCCGACAAAATCATCAAAGAGTGGTATTCTTTATTTCGATTCAACAAAGTGCCAATAGCTTCTGGATGTTGGCTAAGTGATTCAATCTTCGCCTTGGAATAAAAAGAATTGATATTGGCGCGATCTAACCTATTATGGGGAATCGGTCCTGCACTTGTCCTACCATACCTTTTTCGTGTATACGAAATAGTGGACTTGACTAACTCAATTCTTAGGAAATCGCGAATAAGATCATTTGCTCTTACCTCAACAAGGGAAGCACCAGCCTTTTCTTTTTCTTCTTGTTCCCAATTCACTACTAAGCAAGTTCTAACAAATTGACTATTTGTGTGATAAATTCTTTGAGTTAACTTGCTATTTTCATGAGAAATAAAATTGACAAGTCGAATTTGGAGATTATTTTCTTCTTGCAAGAGATCCTGCGGGAAAAGTGTTGCTAAATTTCTTCCTTCGTCCATTTCATATGCCACTGTAGGGCGAACGGAAACAAAATACTTTTCCTTGCTCTTGAGAATTTTTTTCCGTTGAACATAGACCCAATTTTTCCTTTTTTTTGATTCCTTAGAATCTTTTTTTTGTCTTTCTGGCGGTATCAAACAGCCACCTAATATCTTATCCGCCTCTTCAGGAAAATGAATATCTCCGGAAAATATTTTGAGTTCCGTATGGCTTTTTTTTCTCTTCACTCGGACCAGTCCGCCTAGTCGACTTCTTGTATTTTTTGTGAGTTGTGTATTCACTCCAATAATACTATTGTCAAGTATCTTTAGGGATGAAGATCTCGGCAAGATATGAAGTTCTTGAAGAATGAAAAAAAACCGATCTACTTCTTTTTGGTATTTTAGACTAAATTCTTTTGTTCCTCGATGCTCAATCAAACCCTCTTTTTTTAAGATGGAATCTTCCTCTGGGCTCTCGTATTCGTCCTCTGAATCTTCTTCTGAGTCTTCCTCTAAAGTACCATATTTTTCCTCTGCGCTTTCCCCGGGGCTGCCATATTCGTCTTCTGAGTCTTCCTCTAGAGTTCCATATTCGTCCTCTTGGGTCCTATATTTGCTCTCTGGGCTCCCATATTCCTCTTCTGAGTCTTTCTCTAAAGTCCTATATTCGTTCTCTGGGTTCCCATATTCGTTTTCTGGGCTCCCATATTCGTCTTCTAGGGTTTCATATTCGTATTCGTCTTCTAGGATTCCATATTTAGATTCTTCTAGGGTTTCATATTCATATTCGTCCTCTCGGGTCCTGTATTCGTCTTCTAGGGTCTCATATTCCTCTTCTGAGTCTTCCGCTCGAGTCCTATATTCTTCTTCTAGGGTCCTATATCTAAATTTAACAATTCCTGAACCCTTTTTATCTTTTCTGTATCGGGGATCGTCAAAATAAGCAAAAATAGTATTTCTACGTAAAACACCCATAAGGGGGATTTCAATCGAAATCCCAAAACAGGATATTAGTTCTTTCTCTTGTTCTTGATGATATTGTAATGGAATGACGAACCTATTTCTTCGCTTTTTCGCCAACAAATCTGAATTATCTTGAAAAATAGAAGGATAGATAAAATTCCAATGGCCATTGGACATGATTCGATCCGACGTTGAATAATCAAGAATTTCCCTATCTTTTTTACCATAAGTATTCATTTGATCTTGATCCTTGTGGAGTGAAAAAGACGCTATACTGGATCTGCACATACTTACTGACAATATCCATAAATGGCTTGTTTTTGGTAATCGGCGAAGATTACCATATTGATATTCGGGCGCATGGTAAACATCAGTACTCCAGTGCATTTCGCCGTCTGATTCAGAATAAATATGCTTTTGTACCCTTTCTTTAAAATGTAAAGTGGACGTTCCGGCACGAATCTCCGCAATTACTTGTTCGGATTTTACATATTGATCATTTTGCACTAGAATCAAGCTTTTTGAGGGAATATTCACACTATATAGAATATCTTGACTCTGAATAGTTACATGCAAGTCTATATAACATAGAAAAGCAGGCTGCCCATGACGGGTACGTGTGGGGTGAACCAAATTCTCATTGAATTTTATTTTTCCATTCGAAGGGGATCGTACAAGGTCGGCAGTACCCCCTGTGAATACTCCGCCAGTATGAAAAGTTCTTAATGTTAGTTGAGTCCCTGGCTCCCCAATTGATTGACCTGCAATAATACCTACGGCTTCTCCCAATTCGACCAGATCACTATGAGTAGGACTCCGGCCATAGCATAATTGACAGATCCAAGAAGTGCTTCGGCAAGTAAAGGGGGTTCTAATATATATTGGTTGTGCTCGAAATGGTTGTGCTCGAAAGGCAGTTATGAATCGATTGACTAATCCAATTCCAATATCTTGATTTCGCGCGGCAATGCATCGTGAACCGATATATATATCGTCTGCTAATACACGACCAATTAGTGTTTGGACAAAAAGTTTTTCCGTCATCCCATTTTGAGGACTTACAGAAATACCTCGGATAGTACCACAATCTCTTCTACGCACAATAATATGTTGAACTACTTCAACAAGTCTACGTGTAAGATATCCAGCATCTGCTGTTCGCACAGCAGTATCTACAACCCCTTTGCGGGCTCCATAGCAGGAAATTATATATTCTGTCAAAGAAAGTCCCTCGCGTAAATTGCTTTGAATAGGTAAATCAATCATTTGTCCTTGAGGGTCCGACATTAATCCTCTCATACCTACTAATTGGTGTACTTGAGATGCATTTCCTCTGGCTCCTGAAAAAGACATTAGATAGACTGGATTAGAAGGATCCGTTATCCGAAAATTTGAATTCATTTCTTGTTTCAAATATTCACTTGTCGCATACCATATCTCAACAGATTGGCGTAATTTTTCTACCGCGTGTACAGCCCCATAATAATAGTGTTTCTCCAAAAGAAAACTCTGTTGTTCCGCGTCTTGGACTAACCATCCCTTAGAGGGTATTGTTAAAAGATCCTCGATTCCTAACGAAATCGATGTAGTAGTGGCTTGATGGAAGCCCAGAGTCTTTAGTTGATCCAGTATATGGGATGTATATCCCATTCCAAAATGATCTATTAATCTGCTAATAAGTCGTTTCATACCAGTTCCGTCTATCTCTTTATTATGAAAGACCAGATTGGCCCGTTCCGCCATACATAAGTACCCCCTTTTCGGCTGAGTAGGATTCGACAATTGCTGAGTAGGATTCGACAATGGGCCTGAGTCAGTGATTCGAAAATTTAATTAACTTAATTGCCTCAATCTCAATCTGGATTCGCGTGGCAAATAATGATGATACTAGGGAAATCGGAATGCCCCCCGAAAGGGGAGGGGCATCGCCGAATCTAACTTTCTTGTTTAGGTAGTGTATGAATAGGCCTGACTAAATCCTTGTATGGCTTCCTCTATTTCTCTATAAAAAGAAATATGACCAAGAGTGGTTCGAATGTATATCGAACGAATTTCTTTTTTTCTATTTCCCATTATTAGATAGTGGGCATAAATCTCATGATAAGTCCCCAAAGATTCATATTGAACTTCAATCGGAACTTCTCTTGACCCAATGACGCGTTGATCCAGGTTCCATCGTAGCCACAAGGGACTATCTAAACTGATTAGTTTTTGTCTATAAGCTCCCAGTGCATCATAAGAACTAGAAAAATGGGGTTCTTTATCTTTCCTATATTTAAAATTATTATTATTATTGTAATTTACTTTTAGATTTGGGTAGTTTCTGCAACTATTATATCTATTTGCACAAATACCTCGACGCTTTCCAATCGTTAATACATAAAGCCCGATAAGCATGTCTTGGGTTGGTACGCAAATAGGATCCCCAATAGCGGGAGATAAGAGATTCATATGAGAAAACATAAGTAAACGGGCTTCTGCCTGAGCTTCCAAGGATAAAGGTAGATGAACAGCCATTTGATCTCCATCAAAGTCCGCATTGAAACCCTTACACACTAATGGGTGTAAAGAAATAGTACGCCCCTCTACTAAAGTGGGTTGAAAGGCCTGTATGCCTAATCTATGCAGGGTAGGTGCTCTATTTAACAGTACAGGATGTCCCCGCATAACTTCTTGAAGTATTTCCCATACAATGGGTTCTTTTTCCCAAATTTTCCTTTTAGCAATCCTTACATTAGAAGTGGCGCGTTTCGTGATTAAATCGCGAATTACAAATAGCTGAAAAAGCTTTATTGCTATCTCTAGAGGTAATCCACATTGATGTAATGAAAGCGAAGGACCCACAACAATGACAGAACGCCCCGAGTAATCGACCCGTTTCCCAAGCAGAGTCTCGCGAAACCTTCCCTCTTTACCTTCAATTACATCTGAAAGTGATTTGTATACTTTATTGTGACCATCCCTCGTCGGTTGCCCGCGGGACCCACTATCAAGAAGTGTATCCACGGCTTCTTGTACCAATTTTTCCTGGCACATTACTAAATCTGCTGGCGCTAATTCACTTCTTTTTAATAGATAGGCAAGATTGTTGTTCCGACGGATAACTCTCTTATAAAGTTCATTAATGTCTGAAGTCACTACTTTATCTCCAGACCTATAAACAATAGGTCTCAATTCGGGAGGAAGAACCGGTAATAAGCACAAAACCATCCATTCTGGTTCTACATTTGTTTGAATAAAATGTTTCGCCAATTGCATGCGTCTAATCAAAAAAACTTTTCTTATTCGTCTTTTTCTATCTTCCCACTCATCTCCACTATACCCCTCGTCTTCTAATTCCTTCCATTCGACCAAAGAATTCTCTATAATAATTCGCAAATCCAAATCTGCTAATTGTTCTCTAATAGCACCTGCTCCTGTCGCAATTTCCCGATTTCGAAATGTTGCAAAGCCTGGGGTAGAAAAAAAGGGAGAAATGCTGTGGTTACAGGATGCAATTTCCTCTTCGAATAAACCTCGTAATCGTAAAAAAGTGGGTTTTTTAGTGCTGGGCCTAGCAAAAGAGAAATCGCCGTATACTAGGCCCTCCAACTTCTTAAGAGGTTTATCTAAAAGATTCGCGATATAACTAGGAAGACCTTTCAAATACCACACATGAGTCACGGGACATGCGAGTTTGATGTATCCCATTTGATATCTTCGTATCCGAGAATCCACAAATTCGACCCCGCATTTTTGGCAAAATCTTTCGTCTTCGTTTTCAGCTCCGCTCGCTCGAGAATTGCCACAAGCGCAAATCCCGCTTTTTATGGGTCCAAAGATTCTTTCGCAAAACAATCCATCTTTTTCTGGTTTATCGGTTTTATAATGAAAAGTAGAGGGCCTTGTGACTTCGCCAACGACTTCTCCATTAGGTAGGTTTTTGTTAGCCCAAGCCTTTATTTGTTGAGGGGAAACGAGTCCAATTTGAAGTTGTTGATGTTTATATTGGTCAATCATAAAATAGAAATAAGAAAAGAATTTATATTTATTCCGATCAAACTTCCTCCCTATTAACCTGGAAGTTCTTTTCAGATACAAGGAAATGATTCAGTTCTAGAGCCAAAGATCGTAGTTCTCGAACGAGCACTCGAAAAGATTCTGGAGGATCCTCATGATTAGGTATTCTTTTTCCCCAGATCGTAGCATTAAGTATTTCTTGGCGAGCTATAAGATGGTCAGATTTATAAGTAAGTATCTCTTGTAAAATATGAGCAACACCAAATCCTTCTAAAGCCCAAACTTCCATTTCTCCTACTCGTTGTCCCCCTTGCTTGGCTCTTCCTCTAACCGGTTGTTGTGTAACAAGTGAGTAGGGCCCAGTAGAACGCCCATGAATTTTCTCATCAACTTGATGAATTAATTTTAAGATATAGGACTTCCCTATTAGAACAGGTTGCTCAAAGGGGTCGCCTGTTCTTCCATCAAATATTCTGCTTTTTCCCGGGTACTCGGGTTCAAATACCCATGGATTTTTTGTTTCTTTACTGGCTTCATATAATTCTGAAAACACAAGTTTTCTTGAAGCCTCTTGCTCATATCTCTCATCAAAGGGTGCTATTCTATAATGTTTCTTTAGCAGATCCCCCGCTAATCCGAGCGAGCTTTCAAATATTTGTCCCACATTCATTCGGGAGGGTACTCCTAAGGGATTGAAGACCATATCAACGGGTGTTCCATCTTGCAAATAGGGCATATCTTGCCTAGGCAAAATTTTGGAAATGATCCCTTTATTCCCATGTCTTCCGGCTACTTTATCCCCAACTTTGATTTCACGTTTCTGTAAAATATATACACGAACCATTATGTCGAGCGGGTCCCTTTGGATCCATTTCACATCGATAACGCGCCCTCTTCCACCTATAGGTAATTTCAGAGAAGTTTCTTTTGAAGTGGAAACCTCAAGGCCAAATATGGCCCGTAATAATCCAGCTTCCGCGATATAAGATGATTCGCTCGCTATCTGAGGCGTTAATTTACCTACTAAAATATCACCAGTTTCTACCCAGGATCCCAACCTAACAACTCCATTTCTGTCCAAATTGCGGAGTAAATGTTCTTCTAGATGTGGTATTTCTTTAGTGATTTTTTCAGCGGAGCCCTGGCTTGTCGTATCCGTCTGAATTTCATATTTCCGGATGTGAAAAGAGGTATAAATATCTTCATATACCAAACGTTCGCTAATTAGTACTGCGTCTTCAAAATTGTAACCTTCCCATGGCATATAAGCTACTAATACGTTTTTTCCTAAAGCAAGTTCGCCCCCAATTGTAGCAGCTCCTTCTGCTAAAATTTGTCCTTTTTTAATGGATTTACCCCGTGGAACCCGGGGTTTTTGGTGCATACAAGTATTTTTGTTAGAGCGACGGTGGTTAACTAAAGGAATACTTATAGTCTTCCCACTACTTGATAAAAGTATCTTATGACTATCAGTAGAAATGATCTTTCCCTCGCGTTCGGCTATAATGGAAACCCTCGAATCTAGAGCTGTTTGGCGTTCCAATCCAGTTCCAACAATGCATTTCTCGGACCGAGAAAGCGGAACTGCTTGGCGCTGCATATTAGAACTCATTAAAGCCCGATTCGCATCATTGTGCTCAATAAAAGGAATGAGAGAACCCCCAATAGAAAAATATTGGAAAGGAAAAATACTTCTAACATGAATCTGTTCCCATGCAATAGTCAAGAATTCTTGACGGTATCTAGCCGGAACAACCTGTTCTTCCTGAATACCTTGATTCAAGGACAAAGAATTTCCTGCTGCTATCATATAATATTCATCTCTATTTGGTGATAGATAAACCACCTGTCTCTCTTTTTTTTCTTTTGCTTTCTCAGCAGATATTTCATAAAACGGACTCTCTATGGATCCCCACAAGTGATCAATTCTCGCATGAATTGTTAAGGATCCAGTAAGTCCAACATTGATTCCTTCAGACGTGTCAATTGGACAAATACGCCCATAGTGACTCGGATGAATATCTCGGCTCCGAAAACTTGCGGTTCTCCCCGTCAACCCTCCAGGACCTAAACAACTCACTTTTCGCCCATGAACAGTTTGTGTCAATGGATTCGTTTGATCAAAAACTTGAGATAACGGGTATGTGCCAAAAAAGGTCTCATAAGTAGTTATTAATAAAATTGAAGTTGAAGTTGGAGTTACCAAAGTTTGGGGAGTCGGTTTCGATTGACGTATGAATACTCTACGAATAGTTTTTTGAACTGCATGTTGTAAACGACCAAGAGCCAATCCGAATTGATCTTGTAACAGATCCGCAACCGAACGAATACGTTTATTTTTCAAGTGATTCATATCGTCATCGTCAAGTATACCCGTTCCAAATTTCATTCCAATCAAATGATCCGTAGCGGCCAATACATCTCGTGGTAACAAGAATGTATTGTTCTGAGGAATATCAAGATTAAGTCTCCGATTCATATTTCGTCGACCAATCCTTCCTAATTCACATTTTTGTTGAAAAAATTTCTTTTGTAATTCCTCGCATAAGGACTCCGAAAATACCAGGTCCCCACCTACACAAGCAAATTGTTGATAAAACTCCAAAATAGCTTTTTCTTTTGACTCAATCCTCTTCTTCTCTTTAGCATTCGGGAAAGACAAGAAAATTTCAGGGTAGGAAACATTATCCAGAATTTCTCTTAGATTCGAACCCATAGCTGATGATAGAACTAGAATAGATATCTTTTGTTTTCTACTCACGCGAGCCCATATCCTTTCTTTTTTATCAATTGCTAATTCCGATCTCCCCCCCCAATCTGATATTATAGTGCCAGTGTAGATAGAAATTCCCTTATGATCTAATTCCGAGCGGTAGTAAATACCAGGACTTAGCAATATTTGATTGATCACAATTCGGTATATTCCATTTATAATAAAGGTTCCTAAGGAATTCATTATAGGAATGTTTCCGATAGAAATGGTTTGCTTTTGCACATCGAAACCAAAAATTAATCTCGCAGATACATATAATTCGGAAGAATAGGTGAGTGATTCATACACAGCATCTCTTTCTTTTATCGAGGGTTCTAGCAGTTGATATCCTTTCGCAAATAATTGAAATGCAATTTCGTGATCTGGATCTTTAATTGTTGGAAACTTGTCAAGTTCTTCTGCCAAGGCTTGATTAATGAACCTACAAAATCCCTCGAATTGGATCTGACTAAATCCGGGTATTGTGGACATTCCCTCGTTTCCATTCCGGAGCATCTTAATCTTAAGTTTCCTGTTTATCAAAGAAAAATTCCATTATCAGCTCACTCTTCATCAATCCCTATGGATCGATCTAGCAATCATGGAATCTATATTCTGTTTACTGAATCACATGAAATTCTAGGGAACTCCACATACGTATTTCATATATGTATTTCATACATATGAATAGAGACCATTTGGACGAAAGTTCGAGTTTGCCAGGGGTACAAATGAAATGAAAATGAATTGATAAAACATTCCTACAAAAAAAATTCTGCCACTTATACTTTATGTTATGATATTCTAATCAGATTGGATGGCAAAGATTTCTCATTTTATCTCCTTTCTATGAATGTAATAAAGCCGTAATATAATATACTAGAAAGTTTGACTTTACTTCGATTTAGAATAGCGTGCTTACTTTAATTTCTCAAAATAATTTGAGGGTTCTTTTTTATTTCGGATCGGAGTAGTATAATTGCTAGAAAATTCAGTATTTCATTGTGGAATTCTAAAATAAAGTAAGTCCCTTTTTTAAGTACATGCCAATCTAGTTATCCACCTCTCCCCATATCCATGCTTTTCTTTTATCGTAATTTCACTTGGGTACGCCAAGATAGTCAGGTTATACTCTATATCAGAGCAAATTTCCTTTTTTTATTCAAGATATTTAATTTAATACTTTGAAAAATTAAAGCATGATTCCCCATAGAGATATGTACATAAAGGGGATCTTTGGATAATAATGCTGTTCGGACCTAAAGTTTACCTATACACGGATTAAGCATAAAGCCATAATATTTTATTATGCCATTGAAGGGGGGGGAGATAATACCGATTTAAGAGTAGTTCACTACTGCAATAAAAAAAAGAGAATTCTAGTTAACGGTTCCAATTTATTCTGAATTTTGCAGCCTGTGAATAGAAATCCACTTTTTCTTCTTTTTCATCTCAATAGAAAGAAATGGGAAGTTTTATTGTGTTAACAATGTATGTTTTAAGATAGAATCTATCGAGGAGAATAATAGAAACTGGATCAAAAAAAGCAGGAATAGATTTTTTGAAAAAGATTGGAAAAAAGTAAGTAGAATTATATTCAAAATAAAAGGGGCTTTTCGTAAGAAAACGTGGATGAATACTTGCTGTTTTCTAGATTTTTGATCGGATTTTTTGGCGGCATGGCCAAGCGGTAAGGCAGGGGACTGCAAATCCTTTATCCCCAGTTCAAATCTGGGTGCCGCCTGATCAATAAAATACTTAGGTTTTTTTTATAGTGCTGATCGAATTCGATAAATTTTTACTTCGCATAAGTTCGGGCAAGAGAGTAACTGGGCCTGCCGATACTGGGTTTAGAGAAACCATACCATAGTTCTATCCTCAAACTAGGGTTAGGGTTTGTTTTGACGGTAGTGGCCAAAATGGTTATCAATAGGGGTGAGGTAGTGTTTCCTTATTCTTTTATTATATGAATTTGAATTGGTTCTTAATTGAGATTCGATTTGATAATTTTAAAATACGAGGATAAGATGTCAGAAATCTTGGTATCCAAAGAAAGGTCCCTAAGGGGCATTCTTTTTTTTTTTCAATCTAAGATTCAAGAAGGGACTCCACGAAAGAATATCAAGACTTACTAATTATTATACATTTTTTTATCGTACATCTTATGTTACCTACATACACTAAAGTAAGGACTACTTAATTCTAACGAGAATCAGATTAAATAGGTCGATCAAAAATCAATTTAGGAGTTGTATTATGGATAAAATCTCTTCATTCTTTCATAGAATGATACAAAGCAAGGCTGCAGGGTTTAGGTCAAAAATAAACATTAGGTAAGGTAGGTATCCAATAAATATTTATCTATCGATAATTTTATGGTATATTCGGGCGTCCTTTGCTTAAAAAAAAAAAAAAGAGTAACAAAAGGAATAAAAAATCTTCCTATTCCCGCTTCTTCTATTCAGGACATCATTCCCGTACTCTTTCTTTTTTAAGGAAAAAAGGGCTATAGTATCTCGTATTTTTAATGCTCTCTAATTCTACCAG
>NW_028260368.1:2945972-2964004 GCF_056163025.1 Triticum urartu | reverse complement strand
TATAATAATATATAGAGATAGAGAGAGAGACATTATGTAGAGATTGTATATGTATATATCGATATCTTGAGAGCTCAAAATAAAATTAATAAAAAAAAACATACCCTACATAACATATCCAACTCTTCTTGGTTCAGGGTTTTCCGTTTCCGAAGACTAGTAAAATAGGCGGATTCTGGAACCCCAAGGATTCAACGGTATATGGATATGGAAAATATAAGATTTCCGATCCTAGCGGGAAAAGGCGGGGAACAGATACCCAATAGGATATAGGATCCTTGGGAGGAACTTTTGGTAATGGCCTTGATCCTCTATGCTATTTTTTATGTGTTCTTAGTTCTATTGAACTTTTTGCATTCTTTTAAACAAGAATCTAATAAACTAGAATTGAGTCAGTGGAAAAAAGGAGAGAGAGGAAAGTGTTAAATGGAGAGAGTCGACTAATCAGAGACTTTTAGGATCTTCTTTACATCAGGTAAATCTGTCGGCCCTGTCCGTTTTTTTCTTTAAGTTACGACTCTTTGCTGCTTACTTCTATCAAGCCATAGGGAAAGTCTATGATGAATTTGGAAAACTCATCTCACTCTTACTCTATGGCTCGGACTTAATGGGGGAAGAAAACATCTTCCATAATTTCTTTTTTGTTCAATTCTGGACAAAAAAGAAAAGGAAAAAAGGAATTTATAGGGACAGTGTTACCCCCTATATCCCCTAGTTTATATTGTAGGAATAATAAAACAATTTAGCAGTCTGACACACTTACGTCCTTGCAAAGTAAATAATTATTATTGTAGTCGTAACCGTAGAATAGGATCCTAATCAAAATAAATACATTTGGTTCAGGCGCTATTAGCATGGTAAGAAAAGATTTTTTTTACAGACCAGAGGGGCTATCTAAATCCTAAAGTAAAGGCGAGCGATCGAAGTAGAAGTACCAACGGCTCAGTGTCATGAACCTTCTCCATCTGATTCAATAAGGGGGAATTAGCCTTCTTGTCAAATGGCTATCCTTGACAAAGGGTACCATTTATACCATAATCTACAATGTAGCGGGTATAGTTTAGTGGTAAAAGTGTGATTCGTTCTATTAATAACTGAATTTGAAATGATATACTTAAGGCATCCTTAAGTTTTTTATTTTTATATTCCGATGAAAACTTTAGTTCTTATAAAGGATTAAATCCTTTTCCTCTCAATAGCATATTGAGGAAGAATATACATTCTGGCGATTTGTATCCAAAGACTAATTTAAATTGCATCCAAAATAAAAATAGGATTATGAGTACAGAGTCGCGAAGCATAATTTTGCATTGGATTAAGTATTCCAATTTTGAAAATATGAGTAAAGGATCTATGGATGAAGATACAAAAAAGTTGATTTCCAATCGTAACTAAATCTTCTTAAAATAAGGAATAAGGAAGCCAAATAGCTAAAAAACGATAGTTTTGGTTTACTAGAACCATCCGCATATTGTTTCAGCTCGGTGGAAACCCAATTCTTTTCCTCAGGATCTCTTGAATGAAATTAGGGAACGAAGTAAGTAGATTAGATGAATTTAGATAGAATTTCTATCTCCTACTCTATAAGGATCATCTAGAAAGCGGAGAGCTTTGGTTCCATTCAAATAGAAAAGCTGACATAGATGTTAAGTGGTGAGAATATCCATAAAGGAGCCGAATGAAATCAAAATTTCATGTTCGGTTTTGAATTAGAGACGTTAAAAATAATCAACCAACGTCGACTATAACCCCTAGCCTTCCAAGCTAACGATGCGGGTTCGATTCCCGCTACCCGCTCCATTCTGTATAAAAGGAGTATTCTATTTGTCTAGACATGTTAGAGGCTTGTATTCAAGCCTTTTTTGTCCACCAGTTTCTGGTACTCCAGAGCGGAGTAGAGCAGTTTGGTAGCTCACGAGGCTCATAACCTTGAGGTCACGGGTTCGATTCCCGTCTCCGCACTTAGCAGTCTGTATAAAAGGACTATTCTATTTCTCTAGATATGTATGGTAGAGGGGCGTATCCAACCCTTTTTTATTCATTAGTTCCCGGCCCTAGAGGGCAAAATTGAGCAGTTTGCGAAGTCACTTGCCTTCAAAAAAAGAAG
Source organism: Triticum urartu (assembly GCF_056163025.1). Taxonomy (NCBI): domain Eukaryota; kingdom Viridiplantae; phylum Streptophyta; class Magnoliopsida; order Poales; family Poaceae; genus Triticum; species Triticum urartu. Next base: position 2,961,897 of record NW_028260368.1, on the reverse strand, counting down.
GCGCAAGGCCTCTCCCTACCCTGCAGAAAATAAAAATGAAACGAAAGGGACAGTCTACCTCTCCCTTCCCTTTAAAAAAAGTTTGCCCGTTGTTTGTCTCAGTTAATACCCAATTTTTGGAGCTCTGTTGGCGAGTTCTATTTCTGCCTCTGGAGCGCCCTCTTTTTTTGAGTGGGATGCAAAGGAAGGGTAAGATAGTAAGGGATACGGCACTAGACTAACACCTAATTAATACTTAATTTAATATAAGTAGTTAAACAGTTAACTAGACTAAACTTTTTATCATAGTACTTTGATAAATTAAGCGGGCGAGCGGCGGGAATCGAACCCGTATCTTCTCCTTGGCAAGGAGATATTTTACCATTGAACTACGCTCGCTACGGTATATATTTTATAGCGTATATCCGCCTGGGTCGACCTTCTATGTCTGGGTCGACCGTTTCATTTCATTTTCTATTATATTAGAGTTTTCCTTTTTTTATTATCTGTCAATGAATATTCTAATGGGAATGGAATTTCATAATACTGAAAGAGAAGAGCTAGCAATTCGGAACGCAAATTGCGTTTTAATACGTCTCACTATTCTAATTTTTTAGAAGAAATGGCCTTTATTATTTCTTTTTTATGGGGTTAATAAATATTAACCAAATTTCATTTAAGAAATGAGAGAATTCAGAATAGCTACGAGAAAGACTAGTCCAATCCATAATGATGTACCGGAAAATACAACATTTTTATTATTTGACCAACCATCAGGAGAAGCAAATACAAGGGGTACACTAATTACTAAGACTGAGGAAGTCGCAATTAATGCAAAAACAGCTAATTGGAAAGCAATAGTCATATTTCTAATCCTCCAAGCTACCATCAAATAAAGTTGACTACATATTTGATCCCTCACTTAAACCAAAATTGTAAAAAAATACAAGAAGTAGGAGGGGTTTAATCATGAATCCATTGATTCTTCTCTTTAATTCAAATTTATTACTTAAACCGCTTTTTTATTTGGATATGGGGGTGAGAAGAGATTATTTACTCTTTATTTCACAAGCGGGTATAGCGGATCCTGTATCCGTGTATACAGTATACAGAGATATATCGAAAAGGAACTTGTATCTGATATCTTTCTAGAGGCTAATAAATCTTTTTATTTTTTATATGGCTATGTTCTATTTGTAGGAGTAAAATAAGGATTAGGCTGTGGAGAGATGGCTGAGTGGTTGATAGCTCCGGTCTTGAAAACCGGTATAGTTCTAGGAACTATCGAGGGTTCGAATCCCTCTCTCTCCTTTTGCTTATTGAATACGTTTGTTTCTTTCATTTTTATTTATTTTTTTTTTCTGTCCCTTATCTTTCTTTCATAAAAAGGAATGAATGGCTCGGCTAGATGGAATAACCGAGCCAGAACAGAAAAAAAGTAGAACAGGTATAAATAAGAAAATCTTAGTTAAGAGGGTTCATGTAAAGAACAGGTTCCAAATCACGATCGATTCCCTTTTCAAAACCTGCTGCAGCAGCTCGGGCTCTTCCTGCATGCCATAAATGGCCCACAAAAAAGAAGAATCCTAGAACAAAATGAGAAGTTGATAACCAACTTCTAGGAGAGACATAATTAACTGCATTGATCTCGGTAGCTACGCCACCCACGGAATTTAAAGAGCCTAAAGGAGCGTGGGTCATATATTCTGCTGAGCGTCGTTCTTGCCAAGGTTGTATGTCTTTTTTCAACCTACTCAAGTCCAAACCGTTGGGGCCCCTTAGAGGTTCTAACCATGGAGCACGAAGGTCCCAAAAACGCATAGTTTCCCTCCAAAGATAACCTCCCCAGTTGGGGAACGCATTAGATATTTACCTAAACCTGTGGGTCCTTGAGCGGATCCCACATTAGCTCCAAGACGCTGGTCTCTAACTAGAAAAGTAAATGCTTGAGCTTGAGAAGCTTCTGGCCCGGTGGGTCCATAAAACTCACTCGGATAAGCTGTATTATTGAACCATACAAAACAACAAGCGATAAAACCAAAGACAGATAAAGCAGCTAAACTATAAGACAAGTAAGCTTCTCCAGACCATACAAATGCACGGCGAGCCCATGCGAAGGGTTTGGTTAAAATATGCCAAATTCCGCCAAATACACAAATAAAACCCAACCATACATGCCCACCAATTATATCTTCTAAATCATCTACACTAACAATCCACCCTTCTCCACCAAAAGGAGATTTTAGTAAATAACCAAATATAACACTGGGACTAAGGGTCAAATTGGTAATTTTTCTTACATCTCCCCCCCCAGGGGCCCAGGTATCATATACACCGCCAAAATAAAGAGCCTTGAGTACTAGAAGAAAAGCACCTAGACCTAACAAAATTAAGTGAATACCCAAAATTGTAGTCATTTTATTTCTATCTTTCCAGACATAACCAAAGAATGGAAAAGATTCCTCAAGAGTCTCGGGTCCCAGAAGCGCGTGATAAATGCCACCGAAGCCTAAGACTGCGGAGGAAATTAGGTGAAGTACGCCAGATACAAAGTACGGAAAAGTATCTAGAACTTCCCCCCTGGCCCTACTCCCCAACCTAGAGTAGCTAAGTGTGGAAGTAAAATCAACCCTTGTTCATACATGGGCTTTTCTGGTACGAAATGGGCCACTTCAAATAGGTTCATTGCTCCGGCCCAGAATACGATTAATCCGGCATGAGCTACATGAGCTCCAAGCAGTTTACCGGACAAATTGATAAGTCTGGCATTCCCAGCCCACCAAGCAAAGCCGGTGGTTTCTTGGTCACGACCAGCTAAAACGAAAGTTCCATTAAAGAGCGTTTCCACGTGGTAGAACCTCCTCAGGGAATATAAGATTTTCATGAGGCTGATCCTGAGCTGCCATCCACGCACGAATACCCTCGTTTAAAAGAATATTTTTTGGTGTAGAAAAGTCTCAAATTCAGGATCTTCCGCTGCACGGATTTCCTGGGAAACAAAGTCATAGGCACGTAAGTTCAGAGCCAAGCCAACTACGCCAATAGCACTCATCCATAAACCGGTGACGGGTACAAATAGCATAAAGAAATGTAACCAACGTTTATTGGAAAAAGCAACACCAAAGATTTGGGACCAAAAGCGGTTAGCAGTGACCATTGAATAAGTTTCTTCAGCTTGAGTTGGGTTAAAAGCACGGAAGGTATTTGCACCATCACCGTCCTCAAATAGAGTGTTTTCTACGGTCGCTCCATGAATAGCGCATAGCAGAGCCGCACCTAATACTCCGGCAACTCCCATCATATGAAATGGGTTCAACGTCCAATTATGAAATCCTTGGAAGAAAAGGATGAATCGAAATATCGCTGCTACGCCAAAACTCGGCGCAAAGAACCAACCAGATTGCCCCAGTGGATAAATAAGGAATACAGAAACAAAAACAGCAATTGGACCAGAGAATGAGATTGCATTATAAGGCCGCAATTGAACAGACCGAGCAAGTTCAAATTGGCGTAACATGAAACCTATTAGTGCAAAAGCCCCGTGGAGAGCTACAAAAGTCCATAGACCGCCTAATTGACACCAACGAGTAAAATCTCCTTGTGCTTCGGGCCCCCATAGTAGCAACAAAGAGTGTGCTAAACTATTGGCAGGGGTAGAAACTGCTGCGGTTAAGAAATTACAACCTTCCAAATAGGAACTAGCCAATCCATGGGTATACCAAGAAGTTACAAAAGTTGTCCCTGTAAACCAACCCCCTAAAGCGAAATAAGCACAAGGAAAGAGCAATAGGCCAGACCATCCTACAAAAACGAAACGGTCCCTTCGTAACCAGTCATCCATAGTATCAAATAGATCATTTTCTTCTTTAGGAATTCTACCAAGGGCTATAGTCATAGTGATCCTCCTATTCAATTACTTCAACCATTTCCGAGCACCTCATATCACTTTCCAAGGCATATGATAGTTTTATTATCTGTGGACGATTTCTTTCTCGTTCAATGCCCTTTTTCAATGGTCTCGAAGAGAGAAATTTCCCATTTTTATCTATGGAGTCACAGTCACAACCGAGGTCGTGGTAAATCCATGAATTTGATTCGATTTGTTTTTCTTATACTATTTATTTGTTTTTCTTATACTATAGAAATAGAAATAAATTGTTTTTCTTATACTATAGAAAGAAATAAACCTTTGAATTCAGCATTATTCCAAGACTCCTATTTCAAAGTCTATCTTTTAAGGGAAAAATGCAAATAAAAGTAACCCTTCTTTTCCCATTCCCTCTCTATTGCATGGGTGGAAGAACTAAAATAATAGAGGATTCTGAAAAAAAAAAATGGACCTTCGAAATCCAATTTTATGTGTAGCGCAAAGGAGTTGCGATTTCTTCTTATTCCTATAGAACATCTAGTAACAAGAATATGAAATCGTAAATAGCGAAAAATTCTTGTCTTGCGCGGTCTAAGTCTAAGGAAATAAAAAAAATTCGCTTATACAATTTCATCTACATCGAATTTATATATCAGAATAGCGGATAGAGGCATCATTAAAGGAGTCAGGTCTACTTACTTTATGCTTCTTTCCAATTTTATGGTGGATTTGATAAGAACCCTTTTTGCTTTCTTGATAAATAATCGACAAAAAAAGCGTTTTTTTTATATAACCTGCTTGTTTTATTATAATTATAACAAGTCCTATATGGAAATGCCCGCTAAAGAGAAAATCTATTTGATTGTCTCTCGGCCAATATCGATTTTTAGAAAGAAAAAACAAGAATTTTCTTCTTTTTTTATTAACATTAAGAAAAAAGAATATAATTAAAATGGAATTGGCAATATAATTTTTATAGACTTTTGAAAGAAAAAAAAGGGGTTTTTTGCAACCGTTATTTCTTATTTCTTGCCTATATCATATCACGGAAACCTTTCGCTTTGGAACGTGGAGAGATGGCTGAGTGGACTAAAGCGGCGGATTGCTAATCCGTTGTACAATTTTTTTGTACCGAGGGTTCGAATCCCTCTCTTTCCGCTCCCTTGGATCATTTGGGACTTTCGAATTGGAAAGAATTCTGACCCCCGGATTTTCTCATAGATAAATGTACGAAACAAATCCAATAAGAAAAAAAAAAACTGAATTTTTACTCCTCGCGTCCAGGATTCCGTCCTGGGTCATTAGATAAGAATCCAAAGATAAAGAGTGAAACAAAGAATATCACTACTGTATAAACAAAAAGTTTGAGAGTAAGCATTACATAATCTCCAAGATTTTTTTTTAAGGAATAGATTACCAGTTTTTCCTTACCACACGGATCCACTAGGATGGTTTTTTTTTATACCTAAAAATGCAAAAAAGAATTCTTGAAAAAAATTGCAAGAATTCTTTTATAATAAGCACTCTTATCAATAGCAAAAATAGGGTTAGGTGGTTAGGTATTGTGTAGGTACCTTTAGGTACCTGCTCAACCTAGGTGCAGGGGAGTAGAAAGGCTGATCCAAATTTATTGCTGTAGCTACCCATTCAATGTAGAAGAATTTAAATTTTAGAATCGAAGGTTCATAATATAAAAATATAAAACTTCTCGGCTTTTACCCATTTTAAAATTTTTTTGGAATGAACACATCATTCAATTTGGCATACAGAGTACTAAAGATTTCATCGAAAACTTACAGCAGCTTGCCAAACAAAGGCTAATAGAAAAAAGAATAGAGGTATAACAGGCATAATATCCACGATTGGATTGAAAATAGCATAAGCTTCGGGTAATTTGGCAAAGAAAAAACTAGTAGGATAAAGAACAGAATTAAAACAGATACAGGTTAAACTAAGTATATTAGGCATAACAAGCATTTCATTCTTGTAGAGTAAATAATTGGATTTTTCTTGAGTTATTTTTTTAAGGGAAAGAAGGAAAAGGCAGATTCAAAATCTTTTTTCTTCGGACTTTCCCAAACACAAAATACCTCCTTGTATTCGCACTCTCAAATGAGAGTGGAATAAATTCGACTTTCATATAATATCTTAATAGAATTCCATGTAATGATCAATGCATTTTTTTGATTCTATATTATCCGCATGTGTAGAATACTAGCAAGAGAATATCCCTCCTTTTTTATGTAATTGAAATGGTATTGACGAATAACAAATAAACATACTAGTGTTTATTAGTGTCGCATAAAACCCGAAATGGGGCGTGGCCAAGTGGTAAGGCAGCGGGTTTTGGTCCCGTTACTCGGAGGTTCGAATCCTTCCGTCCCAGATTGTTTCTGATGAAACAAACGGTGAAATCATATAGTATTCCGTACGAGACAAAAGTTTATTAAAGAGAATAATGATATCTTATTCTTTCTCAGAAAACATAATAAAGTCTTAAGTCCAGTCAAATTGACTATCTTTATTTTCATGAAAAAATGGGATCTATCAAGCACATTCAGGATATGCCTCTACTATAAAATCACTTAGTCATATTTTTTTCTTCCTTTTGGTATTCGAGTTGAAGAAGTACGAGAATTCTATAACTACCAAAAACTTTCAATCTTTTCATTGGAATAGTTTATTTAGTTATTATAGTTAATTGTTTTTGGTACTGAAAAAATATATTACTACTAGAATTCTAATTCTAGTAATTAAATTAATTAAACTTTTTTGGAGGTTGATAGTTTATTTATTGAGGAAGAGTCAATCCTTCTTTTCTCACTTCAAGATTGATCATCTCGAGCCATCCGTTGAGGGTGGAAATTTAAGAATAAATAAGTTTTAAGCAAACTTGTTTAGTCGTCTTTTTCAAACTATGTTTCATTCATATGATAGAATTTTAATATGGGTTTAAATAAATTGGATCTTGGCGGAGGCTTCCCGGATAAATACTTACTTTCTTTTATCCATATTGCTCCATAGATAGCAAGTTTTAATTAGTATAAAAAAACTAAACCAATGACTATTCATGATTCCATCCATATTGGATCAATTCTCTATACCACTTTGCAATGAAAAGAGGAATGTTTGTTATGGTAAAACTTCGTTTAAAACGATGTGGTAGAAAGCAACGTGCGACTTGAAGGACATGATCGATTGTGGATTTTGCTATCCATCATTTTCCATAGTAATGAAAATGCTCTTGGCTCGACATAGCCTGTTCTATTCGTTCCGAACCAAATTTGCGCTGGGTTTAAGTAACATAGTACACGATGGAGCTCGAGAGGACAGAATTTTTTTTATCAAGGGAAAGAATCTAGGGTTAGTGAAAACTAATAAATTAGGCCAACTTTGTCAGTCTATCCTTAATATAGAAATAAATCGAAAGGTTAAAATAAGAAGAAAGTCCAATAAAAGTATATCAGAATCAATCCCTCTTATTAGATTTCTATAGAAGAGATAAATGCTTTATCGAAGGAAATAAGAAAAAAGGGTATGTTGCTACTCTTTTGAAAGAAAAAAATAGGAATTCCCGAAGTAATGTCTAAACCCAAGGATTTCACAAATCAAAGATAAAGGATTCCAGAACAAGTAAACACAATTTTCAATTGTCTCAACAACAGAGTTGGATTAGAATAAGGAATAAAAGTCAATTCGTTCGAAATGAGACAAAGAAAAGAGTTTAAAGACGACTCAAAAATTTTGGAAGGATTTTGCCTTCGAAGTTTGTCAGGCAAAATTAGCCCACTTGAGTCATGAGTATAAATGAAATTTGTTTTTTCTGTAAGGAAATTAATGCACGTCATAGTCTAATTTCTATTATTATCGACAGAAATTCGAATCATTTTCTCGAGCCGTATGAGGAGAAAACCTCATATACGTTTCTAGGGGGGGGCGTTGTTTATCTACATCTATCCCAATAAGCTGTCTATCGAATCGTTGCAATTGATGTTCGATCTCGAAGAGAAGGAAGAGATCTTCAAAAAGTAGGTTTTTATGATCCGATAAAGAATCAAACTTGTTTAAATGTTCCAGCTATTCTCTATTTCCTTGAAAAGGGTGCTCAACCAACAAGAACTGTTTATGATATTTTAAGGAAGGCAGAATTCTTTAAAGAAAAAGAAAGAACTTTGAGTTAATTGAAGAACTAAATGAATCAAAAAATAGGATAGGAGAAGATTATTAGTATTCCTAGTTGTCTAATTATTTAGACACAATTTACCTCTTTTTTAATCCTATTTGGATTTATATTATATCGTGCCAATCCAACATAAGCCCCTATTTTATTTACTTTTTCTATCTAATTTGTTTTCTTACCATTGTATTTCCATTGACAAAGGTCTATTGAACAAATAGAATTTGTAGATAGATGGGTCTCTTTATCCTCACTCCATATTCAATTTTTCCGCCTACACTTCGCTCAAATGATAAGGGTGTTCCTCTTGCATGTATTCTCATACAATATAATATATATTTTTTATAATATATATTTTTTGTTAATAAAAATCGCTAAAAATAAGGAGAATTTGGCCATCGTGATTAGGGTCGCTCTTTTTTTAACTTTACTTTAGTGGAATTTCACCGGACCTGTTCGTTTTGGCATTTGAGTGTTTTTCATGGTCGATAAAAAAAATCTTTTGATGTCTTGCTAGTTCAATGTTTTGACAGAAGCGCGCGGTGTAATTCCATTGATTTTTGGATTTCGATCGTATCTAAGATCCTTTTTTTATCTGGGTTGCTAACTCAATGGTAGAGTACTCGGCTTTTAAGTGCGACTATGATCTTTTACACATTTGGATGAAACAACAAATTCGTCCAGACTCTTGGTAGAGTCTAGAAGACCACGACTGATCCTCAAAGGTAATGAATGGAAAAAATAGCATGTCGTAATAAAATCAATCTTTTTTGAATGGAATCCAAAATTACGATTTTCTGGGTCTAATGAATAAATGGATAGAGCCTGGCTCCAATTCTGGTAAAATAAAAAGCAACGAGCTGAACTTCCTAATTGGAATGATTCCCCGCTCTAATTAGACGTTAAAAATAGATTAGTGCCGGATGCGGGGAAAGGTTGGGTTTTCCTATGAGTGGACCCTTTATTTTTTCTTTTTTTTTTTAGAAATCCTAATTATTCTTGATTATGGATTGAATAAGGGATGTTATGGATTGAATGTGTAAAAGAAGCAGTATATTGATAAAGAGGCTGTATTCCAAAGTCAAAAGAGCGATTGGCCTGCAAAAATAAAAAACTTGTTCTGTTCTTTTTTTTTAATTAGAACAAACATAAACTAATTGGGTAGAAAAGGAGCAGAAAAAGATCTGTGGATTAGACTCCCTTTCTTTCCAGGGTTTGTATTAAAAATGCAACACCCTGTTCTGACCATATTGCACTATGTATCATCATTCGATAAACCGAGAAATGCTTCTTCTCTCTGATTCAAGTAGAAATACAAATGGAAAAATTCGAAGGGTATTCAGAAAAACATAAATCTCGTCAACAATACTTTGTCTACCCACTTCTCTTTCAGGAATATATTTATGCATTTGCCCACCATTATGGATTAAATGGTTCTGAACCTGTGGAAATAGTTGTTAGTTGTAATAACAAGAAATTTAGTTCACTACTTGTGAAACGTTTAATTATTCGAATGTATCAGCAGAATTTTTTGGATAACTCGGTTAATCATCCTAACCAAGATCGATTATTGGATTACAAAAATTATTTTTATTCTGAGTTTTATTCTCAGATTCTATCTGAAGGGTTTGCGATCGTTGTGGAAATCCCATTCTCGCTACGGGAATTTTTTTGTCTGAAAGAAAAAGAAATACCAAAGTTTCAGAATTTACGCTCTATTCATTCAATATTTCCCTTTTTAGAAGACAAATTTTTGCATTTGGATTATCTATCACATATAGAAATACCCTATCCTATCCATTTGGAAATCCTGGTTCAACTCCTTCAATACCGTATCCAAGATGTTCCATCTTTGCATTTATTGCGATTCTTTCTCAACTATTATTCGAATTGGAATAGTTTTATTACTTCAATGAAATCCATTTTTTTTTTTCAAAAAGAAAATAAAAGACTATTTCAATTCCTATATAACTCTTATGTATCAGAATATGAATTTTTTTTGTTGTTTCTTCGTAAACAATCTTCTTGCTTACCATTAGCATCTTCTGGAACTTTTCTGGAACGAATCCACTTTTCTAGGAAGATGGAACATTTTGGGATAATGTACCCTGGTTTTTCTCGGAAAACCCTATGGTTCTTTATGGATCCTCTTATGCATTATGTTCGATATCAAGGAAAGGCAATTCTTGCATCAAAAGGCACTTTTTTTTTGAAGAAGAAATGGAAATGCTACCTTATCAATTTCTGGCAATATTATTTCTGTTTTTGGACTCAGCCGCGAAGAATCCATATAAACCAATTAGCAAACTCTTGCTTCGATTTTATGGGGTACCTTTCAAGTGTACAAAAAAGTTCTTTGTTAGTAAGGAATCAAATGCTGGAGAATTCATTTCTAATAGATACTCGAATGAAAAAATTCGATACCATAGTCCCCGCTACTCTCCTCATAGGATACTTATCAAAAGCTCAATTTTGTACTGGATCGGGGCATCCTATTAGTAAACCCATTTGGACAGATTTATCAGATTGGGATATTCTTGATCGATTTGGTCGGATATGTAGAAATCTTTTTCATTATCATAGTGGATCTTCGAAAAAACGGACTTTGTATCGACTAAAGTATATACTTCGACTTTCATGTGCTAGAACTTTAGCTCGTAAACATAAAAGCACGGTACGAACTTTTATGCAACGATTGGGTTCGGCATTTTTAGAAGAATTTTTTATGGAAGAAGAGCAAGTTTTTTCTTTGATGTTCACCAAAACAACTCTTTTTTCTTTCTGTGGATCACACACTGAGCGTATTTGGTATTTGGATATTATACGTATCAATGACCTGGTCAACCCTCTTAATTAATCATTAGACGAAATTAAGAAACAGGAAAGGGTTGATAAATGATCAAGAAAAAACTTTTCTATTTTTCATTCTGAAATGTTCTTTTTATTATAATAAAGAGTAGGTGAATCAACTTACTAATTAAAAAAATTAGTAGAACTTCCTCTTTGGAATAGAAATTGGCTATTTCTACATAGGGAAAGTCGTGTGCAATGAAAAATGCAAGCACGATTTGGGGAGGGATTTTTCTCTATTGTAACAAGGAAGAATTATCTACTCCATCCGACTAGTTCCGGGTTCGAGTCCCGGGCAACCCATATAGAAAAGACCCATCAAAGTTTTTCACTTTGACTCACTTCATTTACAAATACAAAATTATTGGTTTGGTTAATTTAGTTATATGGATAGCTAATCTTTGGGCTGACTTGGTTGACATTGGTATATAGTCTATGTTATACTGTTAAATAACAAGCCTTCTATTATCTATATTCTAGTTAATACGTGTGCTTGGGAGTCCTTGCAATTTGAATAAACCAAGATCTTACCATGACTGCAATTTTAGAGAGACGCGAAAGTACAAGCCTGTGGGGTCGCTTCTGCAACTGGATAACTAGCACTGAAAATCGTCTTTACATCGGATGGTTCGGTGTTTTGATGATCCCTACCTTATTGACCGCAACTTCTGTATTTATTATCGCCTTCATCGCTGCCCCTCCAGTAGATATTGATGGTATTCGTGAGCCTGTTTCTGGTTCTTTACTTTATGGAAACAATATTATCTCTGGTGCTATTATCCCTACTTCTGCGGCGATCGGATTGCACTTTTACCCAATTTGGGAAGCTGCATCTGTTGATGAGTGGTTATACAATGGTGGTCCTTATGAGCTAATTGTTCTACACTTCTTACTTGGTGTAGCTTGTTATATGGGTCGTGAGTGGGAACTTAGTTTCCGTCTGGGTATGCGTCCTTGGATTGCTGTTGCATATTCAGCTCCTGTTGCAGCTGCTACTGCTGTTTTCTTGATTTACCCTATTGGTCAAGGAAGCTTTTCTGATGGTATGCCTTTAGGAATCTCTGGTACTTTCAACTTTATGATTGTATTCCATGCAGAGCACAACATCCTTATGCATCCATTCCACATGTTAGGTGTAGCTGGTGTATTCGGCGGTTCCCTATTCAGTGCTATGCATGGTTCCTTGGTAACCTCTAGTTTGATCAGGGAAACTACTGAAAATGAATCCGCTAATGAGGGTTACAAATTTGGTCAAGAGGAAGAAACTTATAATATTGTGGCTGCTCATGGTTATTTTGGCCGATTAATCTTCCAATATGCTAGTTTCAACAACTCTCGTTCTTTACACTTCTTCTTGGCTGCTTGGCCTGTAGTAGGAATCTGGTTCACTGCTTTAGGTATTAGTACTATGGCTTTCAACCTAAATGGTTTCAATTTCAACCAATCTGTAGTTGATAGTCAAGGTCGCGTTATTAATACTTGGGCTGATATCATCAACCGTGCTAACCTTGGTATGGAAGTAATGCACGAACGTAATGCTCACAACTTCCCTCTAGACTTAGCTGCTGTTGAAGTTCCATCTATTAATGGATAAGGTTTTTCTGCTAACATATAAGAATTTTTGAAGACAGAAATACCCAATATCTTGTTCTAGCAAGATATTGGGTATTTCTGTCTTTATTTTGAATCTTTTTTTCTTCTTAATCTTTCTATTCAGAATTCAGTTAACGACGAGATTTAGTATCCTTTCTTGCATTTTCATAACTCGTGAAATGCCGAGTAGGCACGAATTCCCCCAATTTGCGACCTACCATAGGATTTGTTATGTAAATAGGTATATGTTCCTTTCCATTATGAATCGCGATTGTATGGCCAACCATTGTGGGTAGAATGCTAGATGCCCGGGACCACGTTACTATTGTTTCTTTCTCCTCCTTCATATTGACCTTTTCTATCTTTGCCAATAAATGATGAGCTACAAAAGGATTCGTTTTTTTTCGTGTCACAGCTGATTACTCCTTTTTTCCTTTTTAAAGAGTGGCATTCTATGTCCAATATCTCGATCGAAGTACGGAGGTCAGAATAAATAGAATAATGATCAATGGAAAAAAGAAAAAAATCCTTTAGCTGGATAAGGGGCGGATGTAGCCAAGTGGATCAAGGCAGTGGATTGTGAATCCACCATGCGCGGGTTCAATTCCCGTCGTTCGCCCATCGCATTATTGCAAATTCCAAAAATGCAATTTTCCATATTCCTAGTTACGTATTTACTTACGGCGACGAAGAATAAAACTATCGCTATATTTTTTCCTTTTCCTAGTTCTTCTTCCAAGCGCAGGATAACCCCAAGGGGTTGTGGGTTTTTTTCTACCAATGGGAGCTTTCCCTTCACCGCCCCCATGGGGGTGGTCCACAGGGTTCATAACTACCCCTCTTACTACGGGGCGTTTACCTAGCCAACACTTAGATCCGGCTCTACCCAAACTTTTTTGGTTCACCCCAACATTACCCACTTGTCCGACTGTTGCTAAGCAGTTTTGGGATACTAAACGGACCTCCCCAGATGGTAATCTTAAAGTGGCCGATTTACCCTCTTTTGCAATGAGTTTCGCTACAGCACCTGCTGCTCTAGCTAATTGCCCACCCCTTCCACGTGTGATTTCTATGTTATGCATGGCCGTGCCTAAGGGCATATCGGTTGAAGTAGATTCTTCTTTTCTCTCAAAAAACCCCTTCCCAAACTGTACAAGCTTCTTCCAAAGCATACGGCTTTCTAGATGTATATGACGATCTCTAGACAGATGGATCTTATATGAATCATATGATGAAGTACCACATGAGTGGATATATAGGAAAGGAATCCAAATCTGCCGAATCGCTCATGTTATGATCTTCTACATCCTAGGTCTCTGCGTTCCGTCATCTGGCTTATGTTCTTCATGTAGCATTCAGATCGAATGACTCTATGAAATTACGTCGATACTTCCACATATTATGGGTAACGTAGGAGACATCCCTATTTTCCCCCGGGGGTCTTAATTACCACTGCTTAGCTTTCAATTTGCCTCTGACCATCAAATTAAATGTGAATAACCCGTCCTCCTCTCTTTGAAACAAGGGGCGCTTCCGGTTCTGTGCGTGCTTCAAACAATTTTGTCTTCTCCATATTACCATATCTCTAGAGCCAATAATTTTCTATGAGGAACTACTGAACTCAATCACTTGCTGCCGTTACTCAACAGTTTTCTGTTGAGGTCTATCCCGTAGAGGTAGTCAAATTGGATCAGTGATCGATTTCTAGGTTTCGTCGTAAACCTAATTGGTTACTTCCAATTACGTAAATCAATAGTTCAAACCGCACTCAAAGGTAGGGCATTTCCCATTGATATAGGAACTTTTGTACCAGAAACAATAGTATCTCCAATTATAGCCCCTCTGGGATGTAAAATATATCTCTTCTCACCATCCCCATAGTGTATGAGACAAATGTATGCATTTCGATTAGGGTCGTATTCTATGGTTACGATTCTACCAGATATGTCTTTTTGATTCCGTCGAAAATCTATTTTACGGTATAGGCGCTTATGACCTCCCCCTCTATGCCTTGCGGTAATGATTCCTCTGGAATTACGACCTTTACCACAACGGTGCCGTCCATGGATCAAATTATTTCGTGGATTGGATTTCACTTGCCTGTCTACGGTTCCCTTGCGTGTGCTCGGGATAGGTGTTTTGTATAAATGTTTCGCCGTATTATTAAGTATTCTCCTTTAGTTTTTTTCTCTATCTAGAAGTGGAATAGAATAACCCGGTTGAAGGGTAATGATCATACGTCTGTAATGCATTGTATGGCCCAGAATAGGTCCTATTCTTCTACCTTTTCCAGGTAGTCGATGGCTATTCACAGCTACCACCTTAACACCAAAGAAGAGTTCGACCCAATGCTTTATTTCTGTCTTAGTGAATCCCGATTCGACATTAAAAGTATATTGATTCTTTCCCAATAAACGAAGACTTTTTTCTGTAAATACTGCGTATTTGATTCCATCCATAAATCGACTTTCCCTCCTATGCTCTGAGTTCCAGTATCGATAAGAATTCGAGTTCTTATTGTTCTTATGTTATGGTATGAATATACCATACCAATTCGTTATGTATGGATGATGGATGAGATTCCATGGATAGAGAGCCAGTTCCAATAGACTTATGGAATGTTCCCGTTCGTGTGCATCCAGCAGGAATTGAACCCGCAAATTTACCAATTATGAGTTGGGCGCTTTAACCATTCAGCCATGGATGCTTAACAGGGATCATCGTACATCGTAAATAACCAATTTTCATATAGAAAGACATATCATAGAAAAATGAAATCGAAAATATTCCGAGATGGCAAATATTCGGAGATGACTATGAAAACACCTCTCTGGATCCTCGAATTGAAAGAGAGATTGAGAGGGATCAAGAATCCTAATTCTCGCTATTTGGAATGGATCCAATTCTATTGAGTCTGACTCATAGTGATCATTTCTCTTTAGCAAAGAATGACCTTGGTTATCAAAGGATTGAACAACCGGGATCCATTTACTTATGATACCTAGTTGGCATTGATAACAAGGATCTAATGAATTATGAGTTTAATAGATCCTCTTTAGCAGAAAGACGTATATTCCTTGCTCATTATCAGACAATCACTTATTCCCAAACCTCGTGTGGGACTAATCGTTTTCATTTACCATCTCATGGAAAACCCTTTTCGTTCCGCTTAGCCCTATCGGGTATTTTAGTGATAGGTTCTGTAGGAACTGGACGATCCTATTTGGTCAAATACCTAACGAAAAATTACGATTTTCCTTTCATTAAGGTACGAGGGCTTCTTATTCCACAAGAACGAAAGCACCTTTTCATTCTTTCATATACTAGGGGTTTTTACTTGGAAAAGACAATGTTCCATACTAAAGGATTCGGGTCCATAACCACGAGTTCCAGTGCACTAGATCTTGTAGCACTTAGCAACGAAGCCCTATCCATTAGTATTCCACATAAGAAATCCA
>NW_028260368.1:2902436-2932972 GCF_056163025.1 Triticum urartu | reverse complement strand
TCTGACCGTCGGTCGGGATGGTTTGTGGATTCCGAACAGCTATGACAACTGAACCTAGCAAGATAGTAATTACGACCCAAGAAGTGATGAGTACTTGGGCATGAATTTGGAAACCTCCTATTTGCCAATAGAAGTGTTGGCCTACTTCTACACCCGATATATCGTATAACCCCTTGAGTGTTTTAATGGAACAAGGTATAATATTCATATTGTCCTCTGATAAAAATTGAACTTCAAAAAAGGAATTCTTTTGATTCAACCATCTCTTTCTCAACTCAGCAACTTGAAGTATTAATCTTATATTTAGGATACCAAGAAAGCACATCAGATCATAATATATATCAATACCCTCTAATATATATCAATATTCCCCTTCTTTTTTCTATGCAAAAAAAATTCTATGCAAAAAAAAAGATATAGTAAAGTAAGTGATTCCATAAATTTACGCAGTTGCCCAAGAATTCACTATATATTCTTAATCAACGATTTCTTATATAGAGAGAACGGCCCTCACAAATTGAAAATACTAATTTGTTAAGAATCAATCGAATTGAAGTCATAGTGTCATCGTTGGCTGGAATCGATATATTCGCGAGATCCGGGTCACAATTTGTATCGACTAAAGAAATAGTAGGAATCCCCAAAATGGCACATTCCCGAAGAGCTATATACTCTTTTTGCTGATCAAGGACGATCACAATGTCTGGCAATCTCGTCATATATTTGATCCCGCCGAGATACCTTTGCAAAGTAGATAATTTTCTCTTCAAGATTGCCACATCTCTTTTTGGGAGATGGTGGAATTTTCCCATTTTTTCTTCTGCTCTTAAGTCTCTAAATTGAGAAAGTCTAGTTTTCGTAATCGACCAATTCGTTAACATAC
The DNA here is from genome assembly GCF_056163025.1 of Triticum urartu. Taxonomy (NCBI): domain Eukaryota; kingdom Viridiplantae; phylum Streptophyta; class Magnoliopsida; order Poales; family Poaceae; genus Triticum; species Triticum urartu. Next base: position 2,932,089 of record NW_028260368.1, on the reverse strand, counting down.
CACTGAACCACTTTTTATTAACATAATGACAACGAGCCCTTATTGCAGCTGATGCTACTAAATCTGTTGCTCTTTTTTTGGTACCAACAATTAAGAAACTTTTTCCCTGACTTGCTGCATCAAAAACTAAATCACAAGCTTCTGATAAAAAACGAGCCGTTCTAGCGAGATTTATAATATGAGTACCTTTACGCTTTGCCGAAATGTAAGGGGCCATTTTAGGATTCCATTTCTTAATACCATGACCAAAATGAACTCCTGCTTCTATCATCTCTTTCAAATTAATGTTCCAATATCTTCTTGTCATTTTTTCCACACTTCCTTTTTTTTAATCCTACCATTCCATTACGGAATTTAGTTCTTTTTGAAGATTAAGAAAGATCCGAAATAGCTTGAAATAAATAATAATTGTTCCGAGAGAACCTTGTACTAAGATAAGAGTTGGCCATTGATACATGGTATAAACATAACCACCTTAATGAATTAACTGACTTGTTTTACTTATTAAAATAAAAATCTTAAAAATCTAAAATTTGACCTGTTAGTGTTCTAAGTTCAAAAGTCTAGTAAAGTAAAAAATATTTTTATGGGGGTTCTTATGTCTCATAAAAATTGTTTGTTACGTCAGAATCTGAAGAAACTAATTCTGTATGGAGAAACAAAAAATCTCTCATTTCCGACGCGAATAGATTTTTTTTTTTTATTTCGAAATAAAGGTTCTTGTCTTGTGGGGAACGATGCACAAATTTTTGGAATCCGGTACCAACAGGTATAATCCCCCCCAGAACTACGTTTTCTTTCAAGCCTTTCAACCAATCAATGCGACCTCGTAGGGCAGCTTTTGCTAAAACTCGAGCAGTTTCTTGAAAACTTGCTTCAGATATGAAACTTTGGGTATTCAGGGAAGCCCTTGTTATTCCCAATAAGATTGCCCGATAATAGATCGATTCATCCAAAGCTCGTCCTGCTCGTTCCGCTCGCAATAGTCCGATTAATTCCCCAGGCGAAAAAACATTAGACATTCCATCTTCGGAAACCCGCACTTTTGATGTTACTTGGCGTATAATAATCTCTATATGTCTATTATGGATCTGTACCCCTTGGGATCGATAAACCTTTTGGATTTTATTAACCAAAGAGATACGACTTTGGGCTATGGTTAGCTCAGCTCCAATCAAGAATCCCCAAGGGACCCCAAGAATTCTTGGTATACGCTCATTCCAATCCTCAATTCTCCTTTCGAGATTCGGGGATAATGAATCAATTGAACGCGCTTCAAAGATTTGTTCCACTTTTGGAAGACCTTGCGTTATGTCACTAGATCTCGATTTTTCATATATAAACGTAACTAACCTATCTCCCTTGTAAAGGATTTCTCCATAATGACCATTAACAGTTGCTCCTGTAGTGGCCAAATAAGGTTTAGCTGCTCTTATAACAAAGGAATTCATATTTACAATGAAAATTTGACCGGATTTTTTTATGTGCGATTTAAATAGACATACATTTTCACAAATAAATTGTCCAAGGTGAATTATTGCCAATGTCTCTTCCCAAGAATCATGATGGACAAAGTGACAATTCAAAAGGAATGGATCCAACATTATGTTACTATCGAAATTAGAAATCCTTTTATTTTCATCTATTAAAGAGTATTTAAGTTCTTGAAGTACTTGGAAGGTTTGTTTTAAATTGTCAACGAACAAATATTTTTTTAACAGGATTTTATTATGCGTTAGTAAATAGTAAGATGAAGAAAAATGCGATATACTAGCTACAATAGCGCCTAAGGGCCCAAAAATTTCTCGAATAGGAATTCTAGGATTCCATTCTTTTATCGCATTGGGATGTTTTGAATTCTTGAATAAACCAATTCGAGAACAGTTGGATGCCGACAAAATCATCAAAGAGTGGTATTCTTTATTTCGATTCAACAAAGTGCCAATAGCTTCTGGATGTTGGCTAAGTGATTCAATCTTCGCCTTGGAATAAAAAGAATTGATATTGGCGCGATCTAACCTATTATGGGGAATCGGTCCTGCACTTGTCCTACCATACCTTTTTCGTGTATACGAAATAGTGGACTTGACTAACTCAATTCTTAGGAAATCGCGAATAAGATCATTTGCTCTTACCTCAACAAGGGAAGCACCAGCCTTTTCTTTTTCTTCTTGTTCCCAATTCACTACTAAGCAAGTTCTAACAAATTGACTATTTGTGTGATAAATTCTTTGAGTTAACTTGCTATTTTCATGAGAAATAAAATTGACAAGTCGAATTTGGAGATTATTTTCTTCTTGCAAGAGATCCTGCGGGAAAAGTGTTGCTAAATTTCTTCCTTCGTCCATTTCATATGCCACTGTAGGGCGAACGGAAACAAAATACTTTTCCTTGCTCTTGAGAATTTTTTTCCGTTGAACATAGACCCAATTTTTCCTTTTTTTTGATTCCTTAGAATCTTTTTTTTGTCTTTCTGGCGGTATCAAACAGCCACCTAATATCTTATCCGCCTCTTCAGGAAAATGAATATCTCCGGAAAATATTTTGAGTTCCGTATGGCTTTTTTTTCTCTTCACTCGGACCAGTCCGCCTAGTCGACTTCTTGTATTTTTTGTGAGTTGTGTATTCACTCCAATAATACTATTGTCAAGTATCTTTAGGGATGAAGATCTCGGCAAGATATGAAGTTCTTGAAGAATGAAAAAAAACCGATCTACTTCTTTTTGGTATTTTAGACTAAATTCTTTTGTTCCTCGATGCTCAATCAAACCCTCTTTTTTTAAGATGGAATCTTCCTCTGGGCTCTCGTATTCGTCCTCTGAATCTTCTTCTGAGTCTTCCTCTAAAGTACCATATTTTTCCTCTGCGCTTTCCCCGGGGCTGCCATATTCGTCTTCTGAGTCTTCCTCTAGAGTTCCATATTCGTCCTCTTGGGTCCTATATTTGCTCTCTGGGCTCCCATATTCCTCTTCTGAGTCTTTCTCTAAAGTCCTATATTCGTTCTCTGGGTTCCCATATTCGTTTTCTGGGCTCCCATATTCGTCTTCTAGGGTTTCATATTCGTATTCGTCTTCTAGGATTCCATATTTAGATTCTTCTAGGGTTTCATATTCATATTCGTCCTCTCGGGTCCTGTATTCGTCTTCTAGGGTCTCATATTCCTCTTCTGAGTCTTCCGCTCGAGTCCTATATTCTTCTTCTAGGGTCCTATATCTAAATTTAACAATTCCTGAACCCTTTTTATCTTTTCTGTATCGGGGATCGTCAAAATAAGCAAAAATAGTATTTCTACGTAAAACACCCATAAGGGGGATTTCAATCGAAATCCCAAAACAGGATATTAGTTCTTTCTCTTGTTCTTGATGATATTGTAATGGAATGACGAACCTATTTCTTCGCTTTTTCGCCAACAAATCTGAATTATCTTGAAAAATAGAAGGATAGATAAAATTCCAATGGCCATTGGACATGATTCGATCCGACGTTGAATAATCAAGAATTTCCCTATCTTTTTTACCATAAGTATTCATTTGATCTTGATCCTTGTGGAGTGAAAAAGACGCTATACTGGATCTGCACATACTTACTGACAATATCCATAAATGGCTTGTTTTTGGTAATCGGCGAAGATTACCATATTGATATTCGGGCGCATGGTAAACATCAGTACTCCAGTGCATTTCGCCGTCTGATTCAGAATAAATATGCTTTTGTACCCTTTCTTTAAAATGTAAAGTGGACGTTCCGGCACGAATCTCCGCAATTACTTGTTCGGATTTTACATATTGATCATTTTGCACTAGAATCAAGCTTTTTGAGGGAATATTCACACTATATAGAATATCTTGACTCTGAATAGTTACATGCAAGTCTATATAACATAGAAAAGCAGGCTGCCCATGACGGGTACGTGTGGGGTGAACCAAATTCTCATTGAATTTTATTTTTCCATTCGAAGGGGATCGTACAAGGTCGGCAGTACCCCCTGTGAATACTCCGCCAGTATGAAAAGTTCTTAATGTTAGTTGAGTCCCTGGCTCCCCAATTGATTGACCTGCAATAATACCTACGGCTTCTCCCAATTCGACCAGATCACTATGAGTAGGACTCCGGCCATAGCATAATTGACAGATCCAAGAAGTGCTTCGGCAAGTAAAGGGGGTTCTAATATATATTGGTTGTGCTCGAAATGGTTGTGCTCGAAAGGCAGTTATGAATCGATTGACTAATCCAATTCCAATATCTTGATTTCGCGCGGCAATGCATCGTGAACCGATATATATATCGTCTGCTAATACACGACCAATTAGTGTTTGGACAAAAAGTTTTTCCGTCATCCCATTTTGAGGACTTACAGAAATACCTCGGATAGTACCACAATCTCTTCTACGCACAATAATATGTTGAACTACTTCAACAAGTCTACGTGTAAGATATCCAGCATCTGCTGTTCGCACAGCAGTATCTACAACCCCTTTGCGGGCTCCATAGCAGGAAATTATATATTCTGTCAAAGAAAGTCCCTCGCGTAAATTGCTTTGAATAGGTAAATCAATCATTTGTCCTTGAGGGTCCGACATTAATCCTCTCATACCTACTAATTGGTGTACTTGAGATGCATTTCCTCTGGCTCCTGAAAAAGACATTAGATAGACTGGATTAGAAGGATCCGTTATCCGAAAATTTGAATTCATTTCTTGTTTCAAATATTCACTTGTCGCATACCATATCTCAACAGATTGGCGTAATTTTTCTACCGCGTGTACAGCCCCATAATAATAGTGTTTCTCCAAAAGAAAACTCTGTTGTTCCGCGTCTTGGACTAACCATCCCTTAGAGGGTATTGTTAAAAGATCCTCGATTCCTAACGAAATCGATGTAGTAGTGGCTTGATGGAAGCCCAGAGTCTTTAGTTGATCCAGTATATGGGATGTATATCCCATTCCAAAATGATCTATTAATCTGCTAATAAGTCGTTTCATACCAGTTCCGTCTATCTCTTTATTATGAAAGACCAGATTGGCCCGTTCCGCCATACATAAGTACCCCCTTTTCGGCTGAGTAGGATTCGACAATTGCTGAGTAGGATTCGACAATGGGCCTGAGTCAGTGATTCGAAAATTTAATTAACTTAATTGCCTCAATCTCAATCTGGATTCGCGTGGCAAATAATGATGATACTAGGGAAATCGGAATGCCCCCCGAAAGGGGAGGGGCATCGCCGAATCTAACTTTCTTGTTTAGGTAGTGTATGAATAGGCCTGACTAAATCCTTGTATGGCTTCCTCTATTTCTCTATAAAAAGAAATATGACCAAGAGTGGTTCGAATGTATATCGAACGAATTTCTTTTTTTCTATTTCCCATTATTAGATAGTGGGCATAAATCTCATGATAAGTCCCCAAAGATTCATATTGAACTTCAATCGGAACTTCTCTTGACCCAATGACGCGTTGATCCAGGTTCCATCGTAGCCACAAGGGACTATCTAAACTGATTAGTTTTTGTCTATAAGCTCCCAGTGCATCATAAGAACTAGAAAAATGGGGTTCTTTATCTTTCCTATATTTAAAATTATTATTATTATTGTAATTTACTTTTAGATTTGGGTAGTTTCTGCAACTATTATATCTATTTGCACAAATACCTCGACGCTTTCCAATCGTTAATACATAAAGCCCGATAAGCATGTCTTGGGTTGGTACGCAAATAGGATCCCCAATAGCGGGAGATAAGAGATTCATATGAGAAAACATAAGTAAACGGGCTTCTGCCTGAGCTTCCAAGGATAAAGGTAGATGAACAGCCATTTGATCTCCATCAAAGTCCGCATTGAAACCCTTACACACTAATGGGTGTAAAGAAATAGTACGCCCCTCTACTAAAGTGGGTTGAAAGGCCTGTATGCCTAATCTATGCAGGGTAGGTGCTCTATTTAACAGTACAGGATGTCCCCGCATAACTTCTTGAAGTATTTCCCATACAATGGGTTCTTTTTCCCAAATTTTCCTTTTAGCAATCCTTACATTAGAAGTGGCGCGTTTCGTGATTAAATCGCGAATTACAAATAGCTGAAAAAGCTTTATTGCTATCTCTAGAGGTAATCCACATTGATGTAATGAAAGCGAAGGACCCACAACAATGACAGAACGCCCCGAGTAATCGACCCGTTTCCCAAGCAGAGTCTCGCGAAACCTTCCCTCTTTACCTTCAATTACATCTGAAAGTGATTTGTATACTTTATTGTGACCATCCCTCGTCGGTTGCCCGCGGGACCCACTATCAAGAAGTGTATCCACGGCTTCTTGTACCAATTTTTCCTGGCACATTACTAAATCTGCTGGCGCTAATTCACTTCTTTTTAATAGATAGGCAAGATTGTTGTTCCGACGGATAACTCTCTTATAAAGTTCATTAATGTCTGAAGTCACTACTTTATCTCCAGACCTATAAACAATAGGTCTCAATTCGGGAGGAAGAACCGGTAATAAGCACAAAACCATCCATTCTGGTTCTACATTTGTTTGAATAAAATGTTTCGCCAATTGCATGCGTCTAATCAAAAAAACTTTTCTTATTCGTCTTTTTCTATCTTCCCACTCATCTCCACTATACCCCTCGTCTTCTAATTCCTTCCATTCGACCAAAGAATTCTCTATAATAATTCGCAAATCCAAATCTGCTAATTGTTCTCTAATAGCACCTGCTCCTGTCGCAATTTCCCGATTTCGAAATGTTGCAAAGCCTGGGGTAGAAAAAAAGGGAGAAATGCTGTGGTTACAGGATGCAATTTCCTCTTCGAATAAACCTCGTAATCGTAAAAAAGTGGGTTTTTTAGTGCTGGGCCTAGCAAAAGAGAAATCGCCGTATACTAGGCCCTCCAACTTCTTAAGAGGTTTATCTAAAAGATTCGCGATATAACTAGGAAGACCTTTCAAATACCACACATGAGTCACGGGACATGCGAGTTTGATGTATCCCATTTGATATCTTCGTATCCGAGAATCCACAAATTCGACCCCGCATTTTTGGCAAAATCTTTCGTCTTCGTTTTCAGCTCCGCTCGCTCGAGAATTGCCACAAGCGCAAATCCCGCTTTTTATGGGTCCAAAGATTCTTTCGCAAAACAATCCATCTTTTTCTGGTTTATCGGTTTTATAATGAAAAGTAGAGGGCCTTGTGACTTCGCCAACGACTTCTCCATTAGGTAGGTTTTTGTTAGCCCAAGCCTTTATTTGTTGAGGGGAAACGAGTCCAATTTGAAGTTGTTGATGTTTATATTGGTCAATCATAAAATAGAAATAAGAAAAGAATTTATATTTATTCCGATCAAACTTCCTCCCTATTAACCTGGAAGTTCTTTTCAGATACAAGGAAATGATTCAGTTCTAGAGCCAAAGATCGTAGTTCTCGAACGAGCACTCGAAAAGATTCTGGAGGATCCTCATGATTAGGTATTCTTTTTCCCCAGATCGTAGCATTAAGTATTTCTTGGCGAGCTATAAGATGGTCAGATTTATAAGTAAGTATCTCTTGTAAAATATGAGCAACACCAAATCCTTCTAAAGCCCAAACTTCCATTTCTCCTACTCGTTGTCCCCCTTGCTTGGCTCTTCCTCTAACCGGTTGTTGTGTAACAAGTGAGTAGGGCCCAGTAGAACGCCCATGAATTTTCTCATCAACTTGATGAATTAATTTTAAGATATAGGACTTCCCTATTAGAACAGGTTGCTCAAAGGGGTCGCCTGTTCTTCCATCAAATATTCTGCTTTTTCCCGGGTACTCGGGTTCAAATACCCATGGATTTTTTGTTTCTTTACTGGCTTCATATAATTCTGAAAACACAAGTTTTCTTGAAGCCTCTTGCTCATATCTCTCATCAAAGGGTGCTATTCTATAATGTTTCTTTAGCAGATCCCCCGCTAATCCGAGCGAGCTTTCAAATATTTGTCCCACATTCATTCGGGAGGGTACTCCTAAGGGATTGAAGACCATATCAACGGGTGTTCCATCTTGCAAATAGGGCATATCTTGCCTAGGCAAAATTTTGGAAATGATCCCTTTATTCCCATGTCTTCCGGCTACTTTATCCCCAACTTTGATTTCACGTTTCTGTAAAATATATACACGAACCATTATGTCGAGCGGGTCCCTTTGGATCCATTTCACATCGATAACGCGCCCTCTTCCACCTATAGGTAATTTCAGAGAAGTTTCTTTTGAAGTGGAAACCTCAAGGCCAAATATGGCCCGTAATAATCCAGCTTCCGCGATATAAGATGATTCGCTCGCTATCTGAGGCGTTAATTTACCTACTAAAATATCACCAGTTTCTACCCAGGATCCCAACCTAACAACTCCATTTCTGTCCAAATTGCGGAGTAAATGTTCTTCTAGATGTGGTATTTCTTTAGTGATTTTTTCAGCGGAGCCCTGGCTTGTCGTATCCGTCTGAATTTCATATTTCCGGATGTGAAAAGAGGTATAAATATCTTCATATACCAAACGTTCGCTAATTAGTACTGCGTCTTCAAAATTGTAACCTTCCCATGGCATATAAGCTACTAATACGTTTTTTCCTAAAGCAAGTTCGCCCCCAATTGTAGCAGCTCCTTCTGCTAAAATTTGTCCTTTTTTAATGGATTTACCCCGTGGAACCCGGGGTTTTTGGTGCATACAAGTATTTTTGTTAGAGCGACGGTGGTTAACTAAAGGAATACTTATAGTCTTCCCACTACTTGATAAAAGTATCTTATGACTATCAGTAGAAATGATCTTTCCCTCGCGTTCGGCTATAATGGAAACCCTCGAATCTAGAGCTGTTTGGCGTTCCAATCCAGTTCCAACAATGCATTTCTCGGACCGAGAAAGCGGAACTGCTTGGCGCTGCATATTAGAACTCATTAAAGCCCGATTCGCATCATTGTGCTCAATAAAAGGAATGAGAGAACCCCCAATAGAAAAATATTGGAAAGGAAAAATACTTCTAACATGAATCTGTTCCCATGCAATAGTCAAGAATTCTTGACGGTATCTAGCCGGAACAACCTGTTCTTCCTGAATACCTTGATTCAAGGACAAAGAATTTCCTGCTGCTATCATATAATATTCATCTCTATTTGGTGATAGATAAACCACCTGTCTCTCTTTTTTTTCTTTTGCTTTCTCAGCAGATATTTCATAAAACGGACTCTCTATGGATCCCCACAAGTGATCAATTCTCGCATGAATTGTTAAGGATCCAGTAAGTCCAACATTGATTCCTTCAGACGTGTCAATTGGACAAATACGCCCATAGTGACTCGGATGAATATCTCGGCTCCGAAAACTTGCGGTTCTCCCCGTCAACCCTCCAGGACCTAAACAACTCACTTTTCGCCCATGAACAGTTTGTGTCAATGGATTCGTTTGATCAAAAACTTGAGATAACGGGTATGTGCCAAAAAAGGTCTCATAAGTAGTTATTAATAAAATTGAAGTTGAAGTTGGAGTTACCAAAGTTTGGGGAGTCGGTTTCGATTGACGTATGAATACTCTACGAATAGTTTTTTGAACTGCATGTTGTAAACGACCAAGAGCCAATCCGAATTGATCTTGTAACAGATCCGCAACCGAACGAATACGTTTATTTTTCAAGTGATTCATATCGTCATCGTCAAGTATACCCGTTCCAAATTTCATTCCAATCAAATGATCCGTAGCGGCCAATACATCTCGTGGTAACAAGAATGTATTGTTCTGAGGAATATCAAGATTAAGTCTCCGATTCATATTTCGTCGACCAATCCTTCCTAATTCACATTTTTGTTGAAAAAATTTCTTTTGTAATTCCTCGCATAAGGACTCCGAAAATACCAGGTCCCCACCTACACAAGCAAATTGTTGATAAAACTCCAAAATAGCTTTTTCTTTTGACTCAATCCTCTTCTTCTCTTTAGCATTCGGGAAAGACAAGAAAATTTCAGGGTAGGAAACATTATCCAGAATTTCTCTTAGATTCGAACCCATAGCTGATGATAGAACTAGAATAGATATCTTTTGTTTTCTACTCACGCGAGCCCATATCCTTTCTTTTTTATCAATTGCTAATTCCGATCTCCCCCCCCAATCTGATATTATAGTGCCAGTGTAGATAGAAATTCCCTTATGATCTAATTCCGAGCGGTAGTAAATACCAGGACTTAGCAATATTTGATTGATCACAATTCGGTATATTCCATTTATAATAAAGGTTCCTAAGGAATTCATTATAGGAATGTTTCCGATAGAAATGGTTTGCTTTTGCACATCGAAACCAAAAATTAATCTCGCAGATACATATAATTCGGAAGAATAGGTGAGTGATTCATACACAGCATCTCTTTCTTTTATCGAGGGTTCTAGCAGTTGATATCCTTTCGCAAATAATTGAAATGCAATTTCGTGATCTGGATCTTTAATTGTTGGAAACTTGTCAAGTTCTTCTGCCAAGGCTTGATTAATGAACCTACAAAATCCCTCGAATTGGATCTGACTAAATCCGGGTATTGTGGACATTCCCTCGTTTCCATTCCGGAGCATCTTAATCTTAAGTTTCCTGTTTATCAAAGAAAAATTCCATTATCAGCTCACTCTTCATCAATCCCTATGGATCGATCTAGCAATCATGGAATCTATATTCTGTTTACTGAATCACATGAAATTCTAGGGAACTCCACATACGTATTTCATATATGTATTTCATACATATGAATAGAGACCATTTGGACGAAAGTTCGAGTTTGCCAGGGGTACAAATGAAATGAAAATGAATTGATAAAACATTCCTACAAAAAAAATTCTGCCACTTATACTTTATGTTATGATATTCTAATCAGATTGGATGGCAAAGATTTCTCATTTTATCTCCTTTCTATGAATGTAATAAAGCCGTAATATAATATACTAGAAAGTTTGACTTTACTTCGATTTAGAATAGCGTGCTTACTTTAATTTCTCAAAATAATTTGAGGGTTCTTTTTTATTTCGGATCGGAGTAGTATAATTGCTAGAAAATTCAGTATTTCATTGTGGAATTCTAAAATAAAGTAAGTCCCTTTTTTAAGTACATGCCAATCTAGTTATCCACCTCTCCCCATATCCATGCTTTTCTTTTATCGTAATTTCACTTGGGTACGCCAAGATAGTCAGGTTATACTCTATATCAGAGCAAATTTCCTTTTTTTATTCAAGATATTTAATTTAATACTTTGAAAAATTAAAGCATGATTCCCCATAGAGATATGTACATAAAGGGGATCTTTGGATAATAATGCTGTTCGGACCTAAAGTTTACCTATACACGGATTAAGCATAAAGCCATAATATTTTATTATGCCATTGAAGGGGGGGGAGATAATACCGATTTAAGAGTAGTTCACTACTGCAATAAAAAAAAGAGAATTCTAGTTAACGGTTCCAATTTATTCTGAATTTTGCAGCCTGTGAATAGAAATCCACTTTTTCTTCTTTTTCATCTCAATAGAAAGAAATGGGAAGTTTTATTGTGTTAACAATGTATGTTTTAAGATAGAATCTATCGAGGAGAATAATAGAAACTGGATCAAAAAAAGCAGGAATAGATTTTTTGAAAAAGATTGGAAAAAAGTAAGTAGAATTATATTCAAAATAAAAGGGGCTTTTCGTAAGAAAACGTGGATGAATACTTGCTGTTTTCTAGATTTTTGATCGGATTTTTTGGCGGCATGGCCAAGCGGTAAGGCAGGGGACTGCAAATCCTTTATCCCCAGTTCAAATCTGGGTGCCGCCTGATCAATAAAATACTTAGGTTTTTTTTATAGTGCTGATCGAATTCGATAAATTTTTACTTCGCATAAGTTCGGGCAAGAGAGTAACTGGGCCTGCCGATACTGGGTTTAGAGAAACCATACCATAGTTCTATCCTCAAACTAGGGTTAGGGTTTGTTTTGACGGTAGTGGCCAAAATGGTTATCAATAGGGGTGAGGTAGTGTTTCCTTATTCTTTTATTATATGAATTTGAATTGGTTCTTAATTGAGATTCGATTTGATAATTTTAAAATACGAGGATAAGATGTCAGAAATCTTGGTATCCAAAGAAAGGTCCCTAAGGGGCATTCTTTTTTTTTTTCAATCTAAGATTCAAGAAGGGACTCCACGAAAGAATATCAAGACTTACTAATTATTATACATTTTTTTATCGTACATCTTATGTTACCTACATACACTAAAGTAAGGACTACTTAATTCTAACGAGAATCAGATTAAATAGGTCGATCAAAAATCAATTTAGGAGTTGTATTATGGATAAAATCTCTTCATTCTTTCATAGAATGATACAAAGCAAGGCTGCAGGGTTTAGGTCAAAAATAAACATTAGGTAAGGTAGGTATCCAATAAATATTTATCTATCGATAATTTTATGGTATATTCGGGCGTCCTTTGCTTAAAAAAAAAAAAAGAGAGTAACAAAAGGAATAAAAAATCTTCCTATTCCCGCTTCTTCTATTCAGGACATCATTCCCGTACTCTTTCTTTTTTAAGGAAAAAAGGGCTATAGTATCTCGTATTTTTAATGCTCTCTAATTCTACCAGAATTCCTATAAGAATTTGTTAGGAGTAAATTCCTTGAACTGATTGATCCATGGCCTTAGGGCGGAATCCCTTTTTGACTCTGTACCCTTGATTCCACTATGATTATTGATCAATAGTAGAATAATCCCTTCATAGAAATAGGAGACATAATTTAGATGGATATAGTAAGTCTCGCTTGGGCTGCTTTAATGGTAGTCTTTACATTTTCTCTTTCACTAGTAGTATGGGGAAGGAGTGGACTCTAGGGATACTACTAATTGATTAAGTAATCAAATTGTTGTATCAATTCTTTTCTTTAATGGATCATTTTGCATTAATCATTTTGTCAAACGTTATTCTTTAATCTTTTTCTTTAGTTTTGTTTCACTCCTGTAAGAAACTCTTGTATTGTAAGTTGTAATGTAAGAAAGAGCCATTATACCAATTCAGAATTTCTACTAGAAATGACGAATGGTTAAAAAAAGTTCTATACATAAGAAAATTAGACTTTCTTCCACGGAACTATTCACGGCATATCACACATTTTCCATTTCCTTTTACTTTTTACTATAGTCTATTCTTCATATTATTTTTCTTTCCTTCCATGGATTCTTTGGTCAAGAATTGTCTTAGATTTTTTTATTTTGACCTGATTGAAATTAAGTGGATGCAATGAAAAAAGAAATTGAATTAGACTACTTAACTATTTCAATCTACTAATCTATTCTATGTAGATTCAAAGATAATATAATAGAAAGAATCTAAAGTGTCGTAGAAAAAACTATATGTAGTTCTTTCTACCACACTTTAAGATTCCAACCAGATCCTTTCATTTAAGACTTGGATTTTTTTTATTTAATCCCTTTTTAATTTCTTCAATGATTAATTGGAATTCCAATTAATTATTTTGGCTGACTGTTTTTACATAAATAATAAGTAAAAAAGAAGTAGGAACTAGAATGAACAGTGCAGTAGCAATAAATGCGAGAATATTGACTTCCATAACCTCTTTATTTTTTATTTTCACAATAACTCGGGATGTAATCCCATGGAGAGGAAAAAGGGGTATCTTGTAAATTCAAGGGTAGGGCTTGCATTCTGATAATACTGAATCAATTCAATATTATGAATATCGGATCTATCAAATCAATTCATGGATGAGAGTTATATTTCACGGATGAGAGTTATATAGTATAACATAGGAAGATCCTCTATCCACACTAAGACCAAAATGGGTTTTTTGATTGGATTAGGAATTCCCTCTTTTTTAATCCTTTTCTACTTTTTCTTTTCTATATCTCTAACCCACGAGCTTTCTTAATCTTATACTTTCTTAATCTTATACAATTTCCCTTCCTTTTTCTTATAGTTATACATACAATTATGTATGTATTATATGACCAACTTTCACTTTCTATGGGTCACATAGACATCCAAATAAGCAGTAGAAGTGAGATGGGGAAAAGAGGTCTGAAATAAAAAGGGAATACGATTTATGTATGGATTCCGGTAAAATACCGGTACTCTATTCCATAAGAGTGGAATAGGAAATTAAGATGAGGATGGTATCATCATAAAGAAAGATAGAGTAATATAATATCCTAAATTCTACTAATCCACATATCGTATGTGTGTCTTTCTTTATCGATTGGGAGTAGTGAAAAAAAAATTCCTATATGCCCTCCCTCCCTCTTTAATGAGAGATGCAAAATAAAAAAGTGAAGTAAGGGTGCCCTGTGGGTATTTGATCTTGCTCCCTGCCCCTTTTTTTCATGGAAAAAGGAAATATCAATTTCTCCATTCATTGAACCCTAGTTCGGGACTGACGGGGCTCGAACCCGCAGCTTCCGCCTTGACAGGGCGGTGCTCTGACCAATTGAACTACAATCCCCGCGGGGTGTATGGCATACCCATTCTTAAATAGAACCATAAGAAGATTCGATTCGTCTTTCGTACTCTAAGAAATAGACGAATCATATACTACATACCCACATATTATATTATACGTGGGTATAGTGAGAGTGACATAACTAGTATGTCGTGATTTTTTATCACTAAAAATGGATAATAATCCAGCCTTCAATAAGAAAAACTCTTTTGTTTGTAAGAAAGGAATGAGAGAGATATGGATTAGAAAAAAAAATTTCCCTTTTTTCTTTATCTTTTATTTCTATAGATCAGACATTTTATTTTATGGAAGAAAAACAAAAGGATTTAGTTCATACTCACGAAGCCCTAGATTTTTGGTTTGGGCCGAGCTGGATTTGAACCAGCGTAGACATTGTCAACGAATTTACAGTCCGTCCCCATTAACCACTCGGGCATCGACCCAGGAAGAATTTATTCTAGGGTTTTTGCTAATCTATGATTAACCTCCTTTCATAATACTCCCTACCCCCAGGGGAAGTCGAATCCCCGCTGCCTCCTTGAAAGAGAGATGTCCTGAACCACTAGACGATAGGGGCATCACTAGACGATAGGGCCATATACAACCGCTCGTGATTATACTATAATCATAGTATGAGCAGTTTTTTGGAATTGTCAATATACTCGAAAAGTATAAATAGATCCAAAGCAAAGAGTTTTTCCAACTTTTCTGTTATGTTTTCATCTAGGATTTTTTTTAGTTGATCGTTATAGATTAATTCTCCGTGCTTCATTTAGTGTTCATACCAAAAATGCATCCATCCCGCACTAAGTCATAAAATTCTCTAAAAATATAGAGAAAGTTTCAAAAACAAAGAAAAAAAGTGAATCAATTTAGTAGAAAAGTACTCTATCAGATTCGAACCAACGACTTACGTCTTAGCACGAGATTACTCTACCACTAATTTAAAAAGCCCTTTATCGGATTTGAACCGATGACTTATGCCTTACCATGGCATTACTCTACCACTGAGTTAAAAGGGCTTTTTATTTAATTCAAAAATTAGCCACTTGGATTTCCCATTATGGGTCTACTGCATAATGTACATATTATATATATAATATATAGAGATAGAGAGAGAGACATTATGTAGAGATTGTATATGTATATATCGATATCTTGAGAGCTCAAAATAAAATTAATAAAAAAAAACATACCCTACATAACATATCCAACTCTTCTTGGTTCAGGGTTTTCCGTTTCCGAAGACTAGTAAAATAGGCGGATTCTGGAACCCCAAGGATTCAACGGTATATGGATATGGAAAATATAAGATTTCCGATCCTAGCGGGAAAAGGCGGGGAACAGATACCCAATAGGATATAGGATCCTTGGGAGGAACTTTTGGTAATGGCCTTGATCCTCTATGCTATTTTTTATGTGTTCTTAGTTCTATTGAACTTTTTGCATTCTTTTAAACAAGAATCTAATAAACTAGAATTGAGTCAGTGGAAAAAAGGAGAGAGAGGAAAGTGTTAAATGGAGAGAGTCGACTAATCAGAGACTTTTAGGATCTTCTTTACATCAGGTAAATCTGTCGGCCCTGTCCGTTTTTTTCTTTAAGTTACGACTCTTTGCTGCTTACTTCTATCAAGCCATAGGGAAAGTCTATGATGAATTTGGAAAACTCATCTCACTCTTACTCTATGGCTCGGACTTAATGGGGGAAGAAAACATCTTCCATAATTTCTTTTTTGTTCAATTCTGGACAAAAAAGAAAAGGAAAAAAGGAATTTATAGGGACAGTGTTACCCCCTATATCCCCTAGTTTATATTGTAGGAATAATAAAACAATTTAGCAGTCTGACACACTTACGTCCTTGCAAAGTAAATAATTATTATTGTAGTCGTAACCGTAGAATAGGATCCTAATCAAAATAAATACATTTGGTTCAGGCGCTATTAGCATGGTAAGAAAAGATTTTTTTTACAGACCAGAGGGGCTATCTAAATCCTAAAGTAAAGGCGAGCGATCGAAGTAGAAGTACCAACGGCTCAGTGTCATGAACCTTCTCCATCTGATTCAATAAGGGGGAATTAGCCTTCTTGTCAAATGGCTATCCTTGACAAAGGGTACCATTTATACCATAATCTACAATGTAGCGGGTATAGTTTAGTGGTAAAAGTGTGATTCGTTCTATTAATAACTGAATTTGAAATGATATACTTAAGGCATCCTTAAGTTTTTTATTTTTATATTCCGATGAAAACTTTAGTTCTTATAAAGGATTAAATCCTTTTCCTCTCAATAGCATATTGAGGAAGAATATACATTCTGGCGATTTGTATCCAAAGACTAATTTAAATTGCATCCAAAATAAAAATAGGATTATGAGTACAGAGTCGCGAAGCATAATTTTGCATTGGATTAAGTATTCCAATTTTGAAAATATGAGTAAAGGATCTATGGATGAAGATACAAAAAAGTTGATTTCCAATCGTAACTAAATCTTCTTAAAATAAGGAATAAGGAAGCCAAATAGCTAAAAAACGATAGTTTTGGTTTACTAGAACCATCCGCATATTGTTTCAGCTCGGTGGAAACCCAATTCTTTTCCTCAGGATCTCTTGAATGAAATTAGGGAACGAAGTAAGTAGATTAGATGAATTTAGATAGAATTTCTATCTCCTACTCTATAAGGATCATCTAGAAAGCGGAGAGCTTTGGTTCCATTCAAATAGAAAAGCTGACATAGATGTTAAGTGGTGAGAATATCCATAAAGGAGCCGAATGAAATCAAAATTTCATGTTCGGTTTTGAATTAGAGACGTTAAAAATAATCAACCAACGTCGACTATAACCCCTAGCCTTCCAAGCTAACGATGCGGGTTCGATTCCCGCTACCCGCTCCATTCTGTATAAAAGGAGTATTCTATTTGTCTAGACATGTTAGAGGCTTGTATTCAAGCCTTTTTTGTCCACCAGTTTCTGGTACTCCAGAGCGGAGTAGAGCAGTTTGGTAGCTCACGAGGCTCATAACCTTGAGGTCACGGGTTCGATTCCCGTCTCCGCACTTAGCAGTCTGTATAAAAGGACTATTCTATTTCTCTAGATATGTATGGTAGAGGGGCGTATCCAACCCTTTTTTATTCATTAGTTCCCGGCCCTAGAGGGCAAAATTGAGCAGTTTGCGAAGTCACTTGCCTTCAAAAAAAGAAGGCGCAAGGCCTCTCCCTACCCTGCAGAAAATAAAAATGAAACGAAAGGGACAGTCTACCTCTCCCTTCCCTTTAAAAAAAGTTTGCCCGTTGTTTGTCTCAGTTAATACCCAATTTTTGGAGCTCTGTTGGCGAGTTCTATTTCTGCCTCTGGAGCGCCCTCTTTTTTTGAGTGGGATGCAAAGGAAGGGTAAGATAGTAAGGGATACGGCACTAGACTAACACCTAATTAATACTTAATTTAATATAAGTAGTTAAACAGTTAACTAGACTAAACTTTTTATCATAGTACTTTGATAAATTAAGCGGGCGAGCGGCGGGAATCGAACCCGTATCTTCTCCTTGGCAAGGAGATATTTTACCATTGAACTACGCTCGCTACGGTATATATTTTATAGCGTATATCCGCCTGGGTCGACCTTCTATGTCTGGGTCGACCGTTTCATTTCATTTTCTATTATATTAGAGTTTTCCTTTTTTTATTATCTGTCAATGAATATTCTAATGGGAATGGAATTTCATAATACTGAAAGAGAAGAGCTAGCAATTCGGAACGCAAATTGCGTTTTAATACGTCTCACTATTCTAATTTTTTAGAAGAAATGGCCTTTATTATTTCTTTTTTATGGGGTTAATAAATATTAACCAAATTTCATTTAAGAAATGAGAGAATTCAGAATAGCTACGAGAAAGACTAGTCCAATCCATAATGATGTACCGGAAAATACAACATTTTTATTATTTGACCAACCATCAGGAGAAGCAAATACAAGGGGTACACTAATTACTAAGACTGAGGAAGTCGCAATTAATGCAAAAACAGCTAATTGGAAAGCAATAGTCATATTTCTAATCCTCCAAGCTACCATCAAATAAAGTTGACTACATATTTGATCCCTCACTTAAACCAAAATTGTAAAAAAATACAAGAAGTAGGAGGGGTTTAATCATGAATCCATTGATTCTTCTCTTTAATTCAAATTTATTACTTAAACCGCTTTTTTATTTGGATATGGGGGTGAGAAGAGATTATTTACTCTTTATTTCACAAGCGGGTATAGCGGATCCTGTATCCGTGTATACAGTATACAGAGATATATCGAAAAGGAACTTGTATCTGATATCTTTCTAGAGGCTAATAAATCTTTTTATTTTTTATATGGCTATGTTCTATTTGTAGGAGTAAAATAAGGATTAGGCTGTGGAGAGATGGCTGAGTGGTTGATAGCTCCGGTCTTGAAAACCGGTATAGTTCTAGGAACTATCGAGGGTTCGAATCCCTCTCTCTCCTTTTGCTTATTGAATACGTTTGTTTCTTTCATTTTTATTTATTTTTTTTTTCTGTCCCTTATCTTTCTTTCATAAAAAGGAATGAATGGCTCGGCTAGATGGAATAACCGAGCCAGAACAGAAAAAAAGTAGAACAGGTATAAATAAGAAAATCTTAGTTAAGAGGGTTCATGTAAAGAACAGGTTCCAAATCACGATCGATTCCCTTTTCAAAACCTGCTGCAGCAGCTCGGGCTCTTCCTGCATGCCATAAATGGCCCACAAAAAAGAAGAATCCTAGAACAAAATGAGAAGTTGATAACCAACTTCTAGGAGAGACATAATTAACTGCATTGATCTCGGTAGCTACGCCACCCACGGAATTTAAAGAGCCTAAAGGAGCGTGGGTCATATATTCTGCTGAGCGTCGTTCTTGCCAAGGTTGTATGTCTTTTTTCAACCTACTCAAGTCCAAACCGTTGGGGCCCCTTAGAGGTTCTAACCATGGAGCACGAAGGTCCCAAAAACGCATAGTTTCCCCTCCAAAGATAACCTCCCCAGTTGGGGAACGCATTAGATATTTACCTAAACCTGTGGGTCCTTGAGCGGATCCCACATTAGCTCCAAGACGCTGGTCTCTAACTAGAAAAGTAAATGCTTGAGCTTGAGAAGCTTCTGGCCCGGTGGGTCCATAAAACTCACTCGGATAAGCTGTATTATTGAACCATACAAAACAACAAGCGATAAAACCAAAGACAGATAAAGCAGCTAAACTATAAGACAAGTAAGCTTCTCCAGACCATACAAATGCACGGCGAGCCCATGCGAAGGGTTTGGTTAAAATATGCCAAATTCCGCCAAATACACAAATAAAACCCAACCATACATGCCCACCAATTATATCTTCTAAATCATCTACACTAACAATCCACCCTTCTCCACCAAAAGGAGATTTTAGTAAATAACCAAATATAACACTGGGACTAAGGGTCAAATTGGTAATTTTTCTTACATCTCCCCCCCCAGGGGCCCAGGTATCATATACACCGCCAAAATAAAGAGCCTTGAGTACTAGAAGAAAAGCACCTAGACCTAACAAAATTAAGTGAATACCCAAAATTGTAGTCATTTTATTTCTATCTTTCCAGACATAACCAAAGAATGGAAAAGATTCCTCAAGAGTCTCGGGTCCCAGAAGCGCGTGATAAATGCCACCGAAGCCTAAGACTGCGGAGGAAATTAGGTGAAGTACGCCAGATACAAAGTACGGAAAAGTATCTAGAACTTCCCCCCCTGGCCCTACTCCCCAACCTAGAGTAGCTAAGTGTGGAAGTAAAATCAACCCTTGTTCATACATGGGCTTTTCTGGTACGAAATGGGCCACTTCAAATAGGTTCATTGCTCCGGCCCAGAATACGATTAATCCGGCATGAGCTACATGAGCTCCAAGCAGTTTACCGGACAAATTGATAAGTCTGGCATTCCCAGCCCACCAAGCAAAGCCGGTGGTTTCTTGGTCACGACCAGCTAAAACGAAAGTTCCATTAAAGAGCGTTTCCACGTGGTAGAACCTCCTCAGGGAATATAAGATTTTCATGAGGCTGATCCTGAGCTGCCATCCACGCACGAATACCCTCGTTTAAAAGAATATTTTTGGTGTAGAAAGTCTCAAATTCAGGATCTTCCGCTGCACGGATTTCCTGGGAAACAAAGTCATAGGCACGTAAGTTCAGAGCCAAGCCAACTACGCCAATAGCACTCATCCATAAACCGGTGACGGGTACAAATAGCATAAAGAAATGTAACCAACGTTTATTGGAAAAAGCAACACCAAAGATTTGGGACCAAAAGCGGTTAGCAGTGACCATTGAATAAGTTTCTTCAGCTTGAGTTGGGTTAAAAGCACGGAAGGTATTTGCACCATCACCGTCCTCAAATAGAGTGTTTTCTACGGTCGCTCCATGAATAGCGCATAGCAGAGCCGCACCTAATACTCCGGCAACTCCCATCATATGAAATGGGTTCAACGTCCAATTATGAAATCCTTGGAAGAAAAGGATGAATCGAAATATCGCTGCTACGCCAAAACTCGGCGCAAAGAACCAACCAGATTGCCCCAGTGGATAAATAAGGAATACAGAAACAAAAACAGCAATTGGACCAGAGAATGAGATTGCATTATAAGGCCGCAATTGAACAGACCGAGCAAGTTCAAATTGGCGTAACATGAAACCTATTAGTGCAAAAGCCCCGTGGAGAGCTACAAAAGTCCATAGACCGCCTAATTGACACCAACGAGTAAAATCTCCTTGTGCTTCGGGCCCCCATAGTAGCAACAAAGAGTGTGCTAAACTATTGGCAGGGGTAGAAACTGCTGCGGTTAAGAAATTACAACCTTCCAAATAGGAACTAGCCAATCCATGGGTATACCAAGAAGTTACAAAAGTTGTCCCTGTAAACCAACCCCCTAAAGCGAAATAAGCACAAGGAAAGAGCAATAGGCCAGACCATCCTACAAAAACGAAACGGTCCCTTCGTAACCAGTCATCCATAGTATCAAATAGATCATTTTCTTCTTTAGGAATTCTACCAAGGGCTATAGTCATAGTGATCCTCCTATTCAATTACTTCAACCATTTCCGAGCACCTCATATCACTTTCCAAGGCATATGATAGTTTTATTATCTGTGGACGATTTCTTTCTCGTTCAATGCCCTTTTTCAATGGTCTCGAAGAGAGAAATTTCCCATTTTTATCTATGGAGTCACAGTCACAACCGAGGTCGTGGTAAATCCATGAATTTGATTCGATTTGTTTTTCTTATACTATTTATTTGTTTTTCTTATACTATAGAAATAGAAATAAATTGTTTTTCTTATACTATAGAAAGAAATAAACCTTTGAATTCAGCATTATTCCAAGACTCCTATTTCAAAGTCTATCTTTTAAGGGAAAAATGCAAATAAAAGTAACCCTTCTTTTCCCATTCCCTCTCTATTGCATGGGTGGAAGAACTAAAATAATAGAGGATTCTGAAAAAAAAAAATGGACCTTCGAAATCCAATTTTATGTGTAGCGCAAAGGAGTTGCGATTTCTTCTTATTCCTATAGAACATCTAGTAACAAGAATATGAAATCGTAAATAGCGAAAAATTCTTGTCTTGCGCGGTCTAAGTCTAAGGAAATAAAAAAAATTCGCTTATACAATTTCATCTACATCGAATTTATATATCAGAATAGCGGATAGAGGCATCATTAAAGGAGTCAGGTCTACTTACTTTATGCTTCTTTCCAATTTTATGGTGGATTTGATAAGAACCCTTTTTGCTTTCTTGATAAATAATCGACAAAAAAAGCGTTTTTTTTATATAACCTGCTTGTTTTATTATAATTATAACAAGTCCTATATGGAAATGCCCGCTAAAGAGAAAATCTATTTGATTGTCTCTCGGCCAATATCGATTTTTAGAAAGAAAAAACAAGAATTTTCTTCTTTTTTTATTAACATTAAGAAAAAAGAATATAATTAAAATGGAATTGGCAATATAATTTTTATAGACTTTTGAAAGAAAAAAAAGGGGTTTTTTGCAACCGTTATTTCTTATTTCTTGCCTATATCATATCACGGAAACCTTTCGCTTTGGAACGTGGAGAGATGGCTGAGTGGACTAAAGCGGCGGATTGCTAATCCGTTGTACAATTTTTTTGTACCGAGGGTTCGAATCCCTCTCTTTCCGCTCCCTTGGATCATTTGGGACTTTCGAATTGGAAAGAATTCTGACCCCCGGATTTTCTCATAGATAAATGTACGAAACAAATCCAATAAGAAAAAAAAAAACTGAATTTTTACTCCTCGCGTCCAGGATTCCGTCCTGGGTCATTAGATAAGAATCCAAAGATAAAGAGTGAAACAAAGAATATCACTACTGTATAAACAAAAAGTTTGAGAGTAAGCATTACATAATCTCCAAGATTTTTTTTTAAGGAATAGATTACCAGTTTTTCCTTACCACACGGATCCACTAGGATGGTTTTTTTTTATACCTAAAAATGCAAAAAAGAATTCTTGAAAAAAATTGCAAGAATTCTTTTATAATAAGCACTCTTATCAATAGCAAAAATAGGGTTAGGTGGTTAGGTATTGTGTAGGTACCTTTAGGTACCTGCTCAACCTAGGTGCAGGGGAGTAGAAAGGCTGATCCAAATTTATTGCTGTAGCTACCCATTCAATGTAGAAGAATTTAAATTTTAGAATCGAAGGTTCATAATATAAAAATATAAAACTTCTCGGCTTTTACCCATTTTAAAATTTTTTTGGAATGAACACATCATTCAATTTGGCATACAGAGTACTAAAGATTTCATCGAAAACTTACAGCAGCTTGCCAAACAAAGGCTAATAGAAAAAAGAATAGAGGTATAACAGGCATAATATCCACGATTGGATTGAAAATAGCATAAGCTTCGGGTAATTTGGCAAAGAAAAAACTAGTAGGATAAAGAACAGAATTAAAACAGATACAGGTTAAACTAAGTATATTAGGCATAACAAGCATTTCATTCTTGTAGAGTAAATAATTGGATTTTTCTTGAGTTATTTTTTTAAGGGAAAGAAGGAAAAGGCAGATTCAAAATCTTTTTTCTTCGGACTTTCCCAAACACAAAATACCTCCTTGTATTCGCACTCTCAAATGAGAGTGGAATAAATTCGACTTTCATATAATATCTTAATAGAATTCCATGTAATGATCAATGCATTTTTTTGATTCTATATTATCCGCATGTGTAGAATACTAGCAAGAGAATATCCCTCCTTTTTTATGTAATTGAAATGGTATTGACGAATAACAAATAAACATACTAGTGTTTATTAGTGTCGCATAAAACCCGAAATGGGGCGTGGCCAAGTGGTAAGGCAGCGGGTTTTGGTCCCGTTACTCGGAGGTTCGAATCCTTCCGTCCCAGATTGTTTCTGATGAAACAAACGGTGAAATCATATAGTATTCCGTACGAGACAAAAGTTTATTAAAGAGAATAATGATATCTTATTCTTTCTCAGAAAACATAATAAAGTCTTAAGTCCAGTCAAATTGACTATCTTTATTTTCATGAAAAAATGGGATCTATCAAGCACATTCAGGATATGCCTCTACTATAAAATCACTTAGTCATATTTTTTTCTTCCTTTTGGTATTCGAGTTGAAGAAGTACGAGAATTCTATAACTACCAAAAACTTTCAATCTTTTCATTGGAATAGTTTATTTAGTTATTATAGTTAATTGTTTTTGGTACTGAAAAAATATATTACTACTAGAATTCTAATTCTAGTAATTAAATTAATTAAACTTTTTTGGAGGTTGATAGTTTATTTATTGAGGAAGAGTCAATCCTTCTTTTCTCACTTCAAGATTGATCATCTCGAGCCATCCGTTGAGGGTGGAAATTTAAGAATAAATAAGTTTTAAGCAAACTTGTTTAGTCGTCTTTTTCAAACTATGTTTCATTCATATGATAGAATTTTAATATGGGTTTAAATAAATTGGATCTTGGCGGAGGCTTCCCGGATAAATACTTACTTTCTTTTATCCATATTGCTCCATAGATAGCAAGTTTTAATTAGTATAAAAAAACTAAACCAATGACTATTCATGATTCCATCCATATTGGATCAATTCTCTATACCACTTTGCAATGAAAAGAGGAATGTTTGTTATGGTAAAACTTCGTTTAAAACGATGTGGTAGAAAGCAACGTGCGACTTGAAGGACATGATCGATTGTGGATTTTGCTATCCATCATTTTCCATAGTAATGAAAATGCTCTTGGCTCGACATAGCCTGTTCTATTCGTTCCGAACCAAATTTGCGCTGGGTTTAAGTAACATAGTACACGATGGAGCTCGAGAGGACAGAATTTTTTTTATCAAGGGAAAGAATCTAGGGTTAGTGAAAACTAATAAATTAGGCCAACTTTGTCAGTCTATCCTTAATATAGAAATAAATCGAAAGGTTAAAATAAGAAGAAAGTCCAATAAAAGTATATCAGAATCAATCCCTCTTATTAGATTTCTATAGAAGAGATAAATGCTTTATCGAAGGAAATAAGAAAAAAGGGTATGTTGCTACTCTTTTGAAAGAAAAAAATAGGAATTCCCGAAGTAATGTCTAAACCCAAGGATTTCACAAATCAAAGATAAAGGATTCCAGAACAAGTAAACACAATTTTCAATTGTCTCAACAACAGAGTTGGATTAGAATAAGGAATAAAAGTCAATTCGTTCGAAATGAGACAAAGAAAAGAGTTTAAAGACGACTCAAAAATTTTGGAAGGATTTTGCCTTCGAAGTTTGTCAGGCAAAATTAGCCCACTTGAGTCATGAGTATAAATGAAATTTGTTTTTTCTGTAAGGAAATTAATGCACGTCATAGTCTAATTTCTATTATTATCGACAGAAATTCGAATCATTTTCTCGAGCCGTATGAGGAGAAAACCTCATATACGTTTCTAGGGGGGGGCGTTGTTTATCTACATCTATCCCAATAAGCTGTCTATCGAATCGTTGCAATTGATGTTCGATCTCGAAGAGAAGGAAGAGATCTTCAAAAAGTAGGTTTTTATGATCCGATAAAGAATCAAACTTGTTTAAATGTTCCAGCTATTCTCTATTTCCTTGAAAAGGGTGCTCAACCAACAAGAACTGTTTATGATATTTTAAGGAAGGCAGAATTCTTTAAAGAAAAAGAAAGAACTTTGAGTTAATTGAAGAACTAAATGAATCAAAAAATAGGATAGGAGAAGATTATTAGTATTCCTAGTTGTCTAATTATTTAGACACAATTTACCTCTTTTTTAATCCTATTTGGATTTATATTATATCGTGCCAATCCAACATAAGCCCCTATTTTATTTACTTTTTCTATCTAATTTGTTTTCTTACCATTGTATTTCCATTGACAAAGGTCTATTGAACAAATAGAATTTGTAGATAGATGGGTCTCTTTATCCTCACTCCATATTCAATTTTTCCGCCTACACTTCGCTCAAATGATAAGGGTGTTCCTCTTGCATGTATTCTCATACAATATAATATATATTTTTTATAATATATATTTTTTGTTAATAAAAATCGCTAAAAATAAGGAGAATTTGGCCATCGTGATTAGGGTCGCTCTTTTTTTAACTTTACTTTAGTGGAATTTCACCGGACCTGTTCGTTTTGGCATTTGAGTGTTTTTCATGGTCGATAAAAAAAATCTTTTGATGTCTTGCTAGTTCAATGTTTTGACAGAAGCGCGCGGTGTAATTCCATTGATTTTTGGATTTCGATCGTATCTAAGATCCTTTTTTTATCTGGGTTGCTAACTCAATGGTAGAGTACTCGGCTTTTAAGTGCGACTATGATCTTTTACACATTTGGATGAAACAACAAATTCGTCCAGACTCTTGGTAGAGTCTAGAAGACCACGACTGATCCTCAAAGGTAATGAATGGAAAAAATAGCATGTCGTAATAAAATCAATCTTTTTTGAATGGAATCCAAAATTACGATTTTCTGGGTCTAATGAATAAATGGATAGAGCCTGGCTCCAATTCTGGTAAAATAAAAAGCAACGAGCTGAACTTCCTAATTGGAATGATTCCCCGCTCTAATTAGACGTTAAAAATAGATTAGTGCCGGATGCGGGGAAAGGTTGGGTTTTCCTATGAGTGGACCCTTTATTTTTTCTTTTTTTTTTTAGAAATCCTAATTATTCTTGATTATGGATTGAATAAGGGATGTTATGGATTGAATGTGTAAAAGAAGCAGTATATTGATAAAGAGGCTGTATTCCAAAGTCAAAAGAGCGATTGGCCTGCAAAAATAAAAAACTTGTTCTGTTCTTTTTTTTTAATTAGAACAAACATAAACTAATTGGGTAGAAAAGGAGCAGAAAAAGATCTGTGGATTAGACTCCCTTTCTTTCCAGGGTTTGTATTAAAAATGCAACACCCTGTTCTGACCATATTGCACTATGTATCATCATTCGATAAACCGAGAAATGCTTCTTCTCTCTGATTCAAGTAGAAATACAAATGGAAAAATTCGAAGGGTATTCAGAAAAACATAAATCTCGTCAACAATACTTTGTCTACCCACTTCTCTTTCAGGAATATATTTATGCATTTGCCCACCATTATGGATTAAATGGTTCTGAACCTGTGGAAATAGTTGTTAGTTGTAATAACAAGAAATTTAGTTCACTACTTGTGAAACGTTTAATTATTCGAATGTATCAGCAGAATTTTTTGGATAACTCGGTTAATCATCCTAACCAAGATCGATTATTGGATTACAAAAATTATTTTTATTCTGAGTTTTATTCTCAGATTCTATCTGAAGGGTTTGCGATCGTTGTGGAAATCCCATTCTCGCTACGGGAATTTTTTTGTCTGAAAGAAAAAGAAATACCAAAGTTTCAGAATTTACGCTCTATTCATTCAATATTTCCCTTTTTAGAAGACAAATTTTTGCATTTGGATTATCTATCACATATAGAAATACCCTATCCTATCCATTTGGAAATCCTGGTTCAACTCCTTCAATACCGTATCCAAGATGTTCCATCTTTGCATTTATTGCGATTCTTTCTCAACTATTATTCGAATTGGAATAGTTTTATTACTTCAATGAAATCCATTTTTTTTTTTCAAAAAGAAAATAAAAGACTATTTCAATTCCTATATAACTCTTATGTATCAGAATATGAATTTTTTTTGTTGTTTCTTCGTAAACAATCTTCTTGCTTACCATTAGCATCTTCTGGAACTTTTCTGGAACGAATCCACTTTTCTAGGAAGATGGAACATTTTGGGATAATGTACCCTGGTTTTTCTCGGAAAACCCTATGGTTCTTTATGGATCCTCTTATGCATTATGTTCGATATCAAGGAAAGGCAATTCTTGCATCAAAAGGCACTTTTTTTTTGAAGAAGAAATGGAAATGCTACCTTATCAATTTCTGGCAATATTATTTCTGTTTTTGGACTCAGCCGCGAAGAATCCATATAAACCAATTAGCAAACTCTTGCTTCGATTTTATGGGGTACCTTTCAAGTGTACAAAAAAGTTCTTTGTTAGTAAGGAATCAAATGCTGGAGAATTCATTTCTAATAGATACTCGAATGAAAAAATTCGATACCATAGTCCCCGCTACTCTCCTCATAGGATACTTATCAAAAGCTCAATTTTGTACTGGATCGGGGCATCCTATTAGTAAACCCATTTGGACAGATTTATCAGATTGGGATATTCTTGATCGATTTGGTCGGATATGTAGAAATCTTTTTCATTATCATAGTGGATCTTCGAAAAAACGGACTTTGTATCGACTAAAGTATATACTTCGACTTTCATGTGCTAGAACTTTAGCTCGTAAACATAAAAGCACGGTACGAACTTTTATGCAACGATTGGGTTCGGCATTTTTAGAAGAATTTTTTATGGAAGAAGAGCAAGTTTTTTCTTTGATGTTCACCAAAACAACTCTTTTTTCTTTCTGTGGATCACACACTGAGCGTATTTGGTATTTGGATATTATACGTATCAATGACCTGGTCAACCCTCTTAATTAATCATTAGACGAAATTAAGAAACAGGAAAGGGTTGATAAATGATCAAGAAAAAACTTTTCTATTTTTCATTCTGAAATGTTCTTTTTATTATAATAAAGAGTAGGTGAATCAACTTACTAATTAAAAAAATTAGTAGAACTTCCTCTTTGGAATAGAAATTGGCTATTTCTACATAGGGAAAGTCGTGTGCAATGAAAAATGCAAGCACGATTTGGGGAGGGATTTTTCTCTATTGTAACAAGGAAGAATTATCTACTCCATCCGACTAGTTCCGGGTTCGAGTCCCGGGCAACCCATATAGAAAAGACCCATCAAAGTTTTTCACTTTGACTCACTTCATTTACAAATACAAAATTATTGGTTTGGTTAATTTAGTTATATGGATAGCTAATCTTTGGGCTGACTTGGTTGACATTGGTATATAGTCTATGTTATACTGTTAAATAACAAGCCTTCTATTATCTATATTCTAGTTAATACGTGTGCTTGGGAGTCCTTGCAATTTGAATAAACCAAGATCTTACCATGACTGCAATTTTAGAGAGACGCGAAAGTACAAGCCTGTGGGGTCGCTTCTGCAACTGGATAACTAGCACTGAAAATCGTCTTTACATCGGATGGTTCGGTGTTTTGATGATCCCTACCTTATTGACCGCAACTTCTGTATTTATTATCGCCTTCATCGCTGCCCCTCCAGTAGATATTGATGGTATTCGTGAGCCTGTTTCTGGTTCTTTACTTTATGGAAACAATATTATCTCTGGTGCTATTATCCCTACTTCTGCGGCGATCGGATTGCACTTTTACCCAATTTGGGAAGCTGCATCTGTTGATGAGTGGTTATACAATGGTGGTCCTTATGAGCTAATTGTTCTACACTTCTTACTTGGTGTAGCTTGTTATATGGGTCGTGAGTGGGAACTTAGTTTCCGTCTGGGTATGCGTCCTTGGATTGCTGTTGCATATTCAGCTCCTGTTGCAGCTGCTACTGCTGTTTTCTTGATTTACCCTATTGGTCAAGGAAGCTTTTCTGATGGTATGCCTTTAGGAATCTCTGGTACTTTCAACTTTATGATTGTATTCCAGGCAGAGCACAACATCCTTATGCATCCAT
>NW_028260368.1:2871353-2901936 GCF_056163025.1 Triticum urartu | reverse complement strand
CAAAGATCTTGCGCGGCAGGTCCGCCAGAAAAACTCAAAAGAGAAAGAAGTCTCGTTAATCTCTTCATGCTCGTTCCAAGTTCGAAGTACCTTTTGGCCAAAGAAAAACCCGCTTCCTGACACGATTGCCTCTTTATCTTTATATAGATAGATTCTATGGGGTTATTACTTAGTAAGTCTATTTTGTACAAGAGCCCCTCCTATCTGATAGAAAAGGGTCCCATGATCCCGAGCCGATCTTACCTTGGCTCGCAAACCCCAAGTTTGTCTATGAAGAGCTAATCTAATTGTATTTTTTTCTAGAATGGATTTCTTATGTGGAATACTAATGGATAGGGCTTCGTTGCTAAGTGCTACAAGATCTAGTGCACTGGAACTCGTGGTTATGGACCCGAATCCTTTAGTATGGAACATTGTCTTTTCCAAGTAAAAACCCCTAGTATATGAAAGAATGAAAAGGTGCTTTCGTTCTTGTGGAATAAGAAGCCCTCGTACCTTAATGAAAGGAAAATCGTAATTTTTCGTTAGGTATTTGACCAAATAGGATCGTCCAGTTCCTACAGAACCTATCACTAAAATACCCGATAGGGCTAAGCGGAACGAAAAGGGTTTTCCATGAGATGGTAAATGAAAACGATTAGTCCCACACGAGGTTTGGGAATAAGTGATTGTCTGATAATGAGCAAGGAATATACGTCTTTCTGCTAAAGAGGATCTATTAAACTCATAATTCATTAGATCCTTGTTATCAATGCCAACTAGGTATCATAAGTAAATGGATCCCGGTTGTTCAATCCTTTGATAACCAAGGTCATTCTTTGCTAAAGAGAAATGATCACTATGAGTCAGACTCAATAGAATTGGATCCATTCCAAATAGCGAGAATTAGGATTCTTGATCCCTCTCAATCTCTCTTTCAATTCGAGGATCCAGAGAGGTGTTTTCATAGTCATCTCCGAATATTTGCCATCTCGGAATATTTTCGATTTCATTTTTCTATGATATGTCTTTCTATATGAAAATTGGTTATTTACGATGTACGATGATCCCTGTTAAGCATCCATGGCTGAATGGTTAAAGCGCCCAACTCATAATTGGTAAATTTGCGGGTTCAATTCCTGCTGGATGCACACGAACGGGAACATTCCATAAGTCTATTGGAACTGGCTCTCTATCCATGGAATCTCATCCATCATCCATACATAACGAATTGGTATGGTATATTCATACCATAACATAAGAACAATAAGAACTCGAATTCTTATCGATACTGGAACTCAGAGCATAGGAGGGAAAGTCGATTTATGGATGGAATCAAATACGCAGTATTTACAGAAAAAAGTCTTCGTTTATTGGGAAAGAATCAATATACTTTTAATGTCGAATCGGGATTCACTAAGACAGAAATAAAGCATTGGGTCGAACTCTTCTTTGGTGTTAAGGTGGTAGCTGTGAATAGCCATCGACTACCTGGAAAAGGTAGAAGAATAGGACCTATTCTGGGCCATACAATGCATTACAGACGTATGATCATTACCCTTCAACCGGGTTATTCTATTCCACTTCTAGATAGAGAAAAAAACTAAAGGAGAATACTTAATAATACGGCGAAACATTTATACAAAACACCTATCCCGAGCACACGCAAGGGAACCGTAGACAGGCAAGTGAAATCCAATCCACGAAATAATTTGATCCATGGACGGCACCGTTGTGGTAAAGGTCGTAATTCCAGAGGAATCATTACCGCAAGGCATAGAGGGGGAGGTCATAAGCGCCTATACCGTAAAATAGATTTTCGACGGAATCAAAAAGACATATCTGGTAGAATCGTAACCATAGAATACGACCCTAATCGAAATGCATACATTTGTCTCATACACTATGGGGATGGTGAGAAGAGATATATTTTACATCCCAGAGGGGCTATAATTGGAGATACTATTGTTTCTGGTACAAAAGTTCCTATATCAATGGGAAATGCCCTACCTTTGAGTGCGGTTTGAACTATTGATTTACGTAATTGGAAGTAACCAATTAGGTTTACGACGAAACCTAGAAATCGATCACTGATCCAATTTGACTACCTCTACGGGATAGACCTCAACAGAAAACTGTTGAGTAACGGCAGCAAGTGATTGAGTTCAGTAGTTCCTCATAGAAAATTATTGGCTCTAGAGATATGGTAATATGGAGAAGACAAAATTGTTTGAAGCACGCACAGAACCGGAAGCGCCCCTTGTTTCAAAGAGAGGAGGACGGGTTATTCACATTTAATTTGATGGTCAGAGGCAAATTGAAAGCTAAGCAGTGGTAATTAAGACCCCCGGGGGAAAATAGGGATGTCTCCTACGTTACCCATAATATGTGGAAGTATCGACGTAATTTCATAGAGTCATTCGATCTGAATGCTACATGAAGAACATAAGCCAGATGACGGAACGCAGAGACCTAGGATGTAGAAGATCATAACATGAGCGATTCGGCAGATTTGGATTCCTTTCCTATATATCCACTCATGTGGTACTTCATCATATGATTCATATAAGATCCATCTGTCTAGAGATCGTCATATACATCTAGAAAGCCGTATGCTTTGGAAGAAGCTTGTACAGTTTGGGAAGGGGTTTTTTGAGAGAAAAGAAGAATCTACTTCAACCGATATGCCCTTAGGCACGGCCATGCATAACATAGAAATCACACGTGGAAGGGGTGGGCAATTAGCTAGAGCAGCAGGTGCTGTAGCGAAACTCATTGCAAAAGAGGGTAAATCGGCCACTTTAAGATTACCATCTGGGGAGGTCCGTTTAGTATCCCAAAACTGCTTAGCAACAGTCGGACAAGTGGGTAATGTTGGGGTGAACCAAAAAAGTTTGGGTAGAGCCGGATCTAAGTGTTGGCTAGGTAAACGCCCCGTAGTAAGAGGGGTAGTTATGAACCCTGTGGACCACCCCCATGGGGGCGGTGAAGGGAAAGCTCCCATTGGTAGAAAAAAACCCACAACCCCTTGGGGTTATCCTGCGCTTGGAAGAAGAACTAGGAAAAGGAAAAAATATAGCGATAGTTTTATTCTTCGTCGCCGTAAGTAAATACGTAACTAGGAATATGGAAAATTGCATTTTTGGAATTTGCAATAATGCGATGGGCGAACGACGGGAATTGAACCCGCGCATGGTGGATTCACAATCCACTGCCTTGATCCACTTGGCTACATCCGCCCCTTATCCAGCTAAAGGATTTTTTTCTTTTTTCCATTGATCATTATTCTATTTATTCTGACCTCCGTACTTCGATCGAGATATTGGACATAGAATGCCACTCTTTAAAAAGGAAAAAAGGAGTAATCAGCTGTGACACGAAAAAAAACGAATCCTTTTGTAGCTCATCATTTATTGGCAAAGATAGAAAAGGTCAATATGAAGGAGGAGAAAGAAACAATAGTAACGTGGTCCCGGGCATCTAGCATTCTACCACCACAATGGTTGGCCATACAATCGCGATTCATAATGGAAAGGAACATATACCTATTTACATAACAAATCCTATGGTAGGTCGCAAATTGGGGGAATTCGTGCCTACTCGGCATTTCACGAGTTATGAAAATGCAAGAAAGGATACTAAATCTCGTCGTTAACTGAATTCTGAATAGAAAGATTAAGAAGAAAAAAAGATTCAAAATAAAGTAAAGGTAGGCGGGGAATAACCTTATTTATGACAAGTTTCAAACTAGTAAAGTATATCCCTAGGATAAAGAAGAAGAAAAGTGGGCTAAGGAAACTCGCAAGGAAAGTTCCAACCGATCGTCTACTTAAGTTCGAGAGAGTTTTCAAAGCACAAAAACGTATCCCTATGTCTGTTTTCAAAGCACAAAGAGTTCTTGACGAGATTCGCTGGCGTTACTACGAGGAAACTGTTATGATACTGAACCTCATGCCCTATCGAGCATCTTATCCCATCTTAAAGTTGGTTTATTCGGCAGCCGCAAATGCTACTCATTATAGGGATTTCGACAAAGCGAATTTATTTATTACTAAAGCCGAAGTCAGTAGGAGTACTATTATGAAGAAATTCAGACCTCGAGCTCGAGGACGTAGTTTCCCCATAAAAAAAAGCATGTGTCATATAACAATTGTACTAAATATAGTAAAGAAATCTAAATAACCTTTAGATCCATCTAAGATTTCGATTCCCAGTAAAAAAAATATAGAATAGAAAAATATGGGACAAAAAATAAATCCACTCGGTTTCAGACTTGGTACAACCCAAAAACACCATTCCTTTTGGTTCGCACAACCAAAAAATTATTCTGAAGGTCTACAGGAAGATAAAAAAATAAGGGATTGTATCAAGAACT
Organism: Triticum urartu; assembly: GCF_056163025.1. Classification (NCBI taxonomy): domain Eukaryota; kingdom Viridiplantae; phylum Streptophyta; class Magnoliopsida; order Poales; family Poaceae; genus Triticum; species Triticum urartu. The sequence goes on along the minus strand of NW_028260368.1, from coordinate 2,897,582 downwards.
ATATACAAAAGAATAGGAAAAAGGGCTCGAATAGAAAAATAGAATCAGACTCAAGTTCCGAAAGTAATTACACATAATAGAAAAATGGACTCAGGTTCAAGTTCCGAAGTAATTACACATATAGAAATCCAAAAAGAAATCGATACGATCCACGTCATAATCCATATTGGATTCCCAAATTTATTAAAGAAAAAAGGAGCAATCGAAGAATTAGAGAAAGATCTACAAAAGGAAATTAACTCTGTAAACCAGAGATTTAATATTTCTATCGAAAAAGTTAAAGAACCTTATAGACAGCCTAACATTCTTGCAGAATATATAGCTTTCCAATTAAAAAATAGAGTTTCATTCCGAAAGGCAATGAAAAAAGCCATTGAATTAACTAAAAAAGCAGATATAAGGGGAGTAAAAGTAAAAATTGCGGGTCGTCTCGGAGGAAAAGAAATTGCACGCGCCGAATCTATTAAAAAGGGTAGACTTCCCCTCCAAACAATTCGCGCTAAAATTGATTATTGCTGCTATCCAATTCGGACTATCTATGGAGTATTAGGTGTAAAAATTTGGATATTCGTAGACGAAGAATAAGTAATCTTGTCTTCGGATTCTGTCCATTGATAGAATAAAAAATGACAAGAGACTTTTTTCCTGAAATCCCTGCAAAAGAAGAAATTATACCTCTTTCTATAAGATTTAATGAAAATTGATAAATCATTTAATATAATTGCTATGCTTAGTGTGTGACTCGTTATTTTTTTCTTTTTTTTAAGAAAAAAACTTAGTAATTATAGAAAATTAACTAATAACCAACCTATTGCTTCGTATTGTCGAGATCCTAACTAAGAAACAGTCACTATATGAATAAATACCTCTATCATAACATAAATGAGTAGATGTGTCATATAGTTGTAGCAACTGCAATTTTTTCTCTAAAAAAGAAAAGGGATTCTAGGTTGTGAAGCAAAACTAAAGGGATGTGGATAAAGGGAGGGATGATAGAAAGAAGGAAGAGGAAATAAATAAGATATAGGATTCCACTATGTATGGTCTATGAATTACATCATAAAAGGCAATGTGATAAAGCATCAATATAATAAAAATAATAGAGAATTAAAAATTGTAACTTGAAACAAGAACTACAAATTTAAAGCAATAATAAAGAGCCGCCCGGGTTAATAAAACTGAGAAAATTAACTCGGAAAGAAATTTTTTGGAAGCTCCGTTGCGGGATTCAGACCTAACCATTCAAGGAGAAGCAGTGGGAACGACAGAACCTATGATTCCATAGGATTTTATTGAAAAGAATCCTAACACTTCATTGGGTGGGATGGCGGAACAAACCAAAAAAATTGTCTTATTTGGTAAGTTTATAAATTAACAAATAAGACAGGAAAGAGTAAATATTCGCCCGCGAAATTCTTATTGAATTAGAATACTTTACCGCGATTCAATAAGAGTAAAAATAAGGATTTTTTTAAGAAGGATTACATTATCTATAAATATAGAATTTAGATAAATATACACACACATCTGGATATATTCTAGATCTTCTTTTTTGACTATATATTATATTTTTCTGTTTTAACAAATTCAATATAAAAAAAACCGAACTTTTTCTATTATCTATTAATGTGTATCTATCCGTACCGTAATATTTTGGAATATTATGAATTAGAGAAATTTACATGCTTTCTGATTCCATTCGCGAGGAGCTGGATGAGAAGAAACTCTCATGTCCAGTTTTGCAGTAGAGATGGAACTAAGAAAGAGAACCATCGACTATAACCCCAAAAGAACCAGATTTCGCAAACAACATAGAGGAAGAATGAAAGGAAAATCCTGCCGAGGCAATCGTATTTGTTTTGGTAGATATGCTCTTCAAGCACTTGAACCCGCTTGGATCACGGCGAGACAGATAGAAGCAGGACGAAGAGCAATAACACGATATGCACGTCGTGGTGGAAAAATATGGGTACGTATATTTCCCGACAAACCGGTTACACTAAGACCCACGGAAACACGTATGGGCTCGGGAAAGGGGTCCCCCGAATATTGGGTATCCGTTGTTAAACCTGGTCGTATACTTTATGAAATGGGGGGAGTATCTGAAACTGTAGCTAGAGCAGCTATCTCCATAGCTGCCAGTAAAATGCCCATACGAAGTCAATTTATTCGATTAGAGATATAGAACCCTAAAAGGGGTATGGAAGATAAAAAAAAATGCTCGGTTTTTCTTTCTGGAAAGACAATATTTCTTTCATCCTTTTGCATTGAAATAACAAATTGAAATCAAAATAATATGATTCAACCTCAGACCCTTTTAAATGTAGCAGATAATAGTGGAGCTCGAAAATTGATGTGTATTCGAGTCATAGGAGCTGCTGGTAATCAGCGATATGCTCGTATTGGTGATGTTATTGTTGCTGTAATCAAAGACGCATTGCCCCAAATGCCTCTAGAAAGATCCGAAGTAATTCGAGCTGTAATTGTACGTACATGTAAAGAGTTCAAATGCGAAGACGGTATAATAATCCGCTATGATGACAATGCTGCGGTTATAATTGATCAAAAAGGCAATCCAAAAGGAACTCGAGTTTTTGGCGCGATTGCCGAGGAATTGAGAGAATTGAATTTTACCAAAATAGTTTCATTAGCTCCTGAAGTATTATAAATACTAGTAGGCGAAATTGAGACCAAAGAATTAATTTAGTAGATTGTGTTTTACGTATATGTTTTAAAATCCAAAATGAAAAAAAAAAAAAGAAAACATGTTGATTATAGAAAAATTAGGAGGAACCTAGAATTAGAGTCTTATGGGCAAGGACACTATTGCTGATTTACTAACCTCTATAAGAAATGCGGACATGAATAAAAAAGGAACAGTTCGAGTAGTATCTACAAATATTACCGAAAACATTGTTAAAATACTTCTACGAGAGGGTTTTATTGAAAGTGTTCGGAAACATCAGGAACGTAACAGATATTTCTTGGTTTCAACTTTGCGACATCAAAAGAGAAAGACTATAAAAGGAATATATAGAACAAGAACCTTTTTAAAGCGTATCAGCCGACCCGGCTTACGAATTTATACCAACTATCAAGGAATTCCTAAAGTTTTGGGTGGAATGGGAATTGCTATTCTTTCTACTTCTCGAGGAATAATGACAGATCGAGAAGCTCGACTAAACAGAATTGGGGGAGAAGTCTTATGTTATATATGGTAATCGCCCCGCCTATAGTGCTCGAATTCTATCTCGCCCTTCCTATTTTTAAAATAAAAATAGAAAAATAGGAGAAAAAAAATATGACAGAAAAAAAAAATAGGAGAGAAAAAAAAAACCCGAGAGAAGCAAAAGTAACTTTCGAAGGTTTAGTTACGGAAGCCCTACCCAATGGAATGTTCCGCGTTCGGCTAGAGAATGACACCATCATCCTAGGCTATATTTCAGGAAAGATACGGTCTAGTTCTATACGAATACTGATGGGGGATAGGGTCAAAATTGAAGTAAGTCGTTATGATTCAAGCAAGGGACGTATAATTTATAGACTTCCCCATAAGGATTCGAAGCGTATCGAAGACTCGAAGGATAGCGAAGATTTGAAGGATAGCGAAGATTTGAAGGATACCAAAGATTCAAAGGATTAGGTTTTTCTTTTTTTTTCTAGGGTAATAAATTCTAAGTTCTAAAATTCAAGCGAAGAGACTTATTTTTTCCAAAAGATTAGATTCATAGTTTAAAAAAGGATACGGAAATATGAAAATAAGAGCTTCCGTTCGTAAAATTTGTACAAAATGTCGACTGATTCGTAGGCGTGGACGAATTAGAGTCATTTGCTCTAATCCGAAGCATAAACAAAGACAGGGGTAATCTTTCGAAAAAGAACTTTACTTTCTAAAAAGTAAAAAAAAGTACCCGCGGAAATGTTCCAATTCCAAATAAAATAATTTCATTTAAAATAATTAAAGTAAAGGGTTTATTTTACCCTGAAACGGATATCTTTGTATCTTTTTTTCTTTTTTTTATTTCTAACTCATATTTATGAGATAATAAAATATGGCAAAAGCTATACCAAAAATTGGTTCACGTAAGAAAGTGCGTATTGGTTTACGTAGGAATGCACGTTTTAGTTTACGGAAGAGTGCACGTAGAATAACAAAAGGGGTTATTCATGTTCAAGCTAGTTTCAACAATACCATTATAACTGTTACAGACCCACAAGGTCGGGTGGTTTTTTGGTCCTCGGCCGGTACTTGTGGATTCAAAAGCTCAAGAAAAGCATCACCCTATGCTGGTCAAAGAACAGCAGTAGATGCTATTCGTACAGTAGGTTTGCAACGAGCAGAAGTTATGGTAAAGGGCGCTGGTAGTGGAAGAGATGCCGCATTACGAGCCATTGCTAAAAGTGGTGTGCGATTAAGTTGTATACGCGATGTAACACCTATGCCGCATAATGGATGTCGACCGCCTAAAAAAAGACGTCTGTAAAAGAATTAACCCGCTTTCAACTTTCATTTCAAGAGAAATAAACGATTCAATGATAAAATAATAATACTAGTCTATTATGGTTCGAGAGGAGGTAGCAGGATCCACTCAAACACTACAGTGGAAGTGTGTTGAATCAAGAGTAGATAGTAAGCGCCTTTATTATGGTCGTTTCATTCTGTCCCCGCTTAGAAAAGGTCAAGCGGACACCGTCGGTATTGCCTTGCGAAGAGCTTTACTTGGAGAAATAGAAGGAACATGTATCACACGTGCAAAATTTGGGAGCGTGCCGCACGAGTATTCTACAATAGCAGGTATTGAAGAATCCGTACAAGAAATTTTACTAAATTTGAAAGAAATTGTATTGAGAAGTAATCTCTATGGAGTTAGAGACGCATCCATTTGCGTCAAAGGTCCTAGATACATAACTGCTCAAGATATCATCTTACCGCCTTCCGTAGAAATCGTTGATACGGCACAACCTATAGCTAACTTGACAGAGCCCATTGATTTCTGTATTGATTTACAGATCAAGAGAGATCGTGGATATCAGACAGAACTCAGAAAGAACTATCAAGATGGAAGTTATCCTATAGATGCTGTATCCATGCCTGTTCGAAATGTGAATTATAGTATTTTTTCTTGTGGGAATGGAAATGAAAAACACGAGATACTTTTTCTAGAAATATGGACTAATGGAAGTTTAACCCCTAAGGAAGCACTTTATGAGGCTTCTCGTAATTTGATTGATTTATTTCTTCCTTTTCTACACGCGGAGGAAGAGGGCGCTAGTTTCGAAGAAAATAAAAACAGGTTTACTCCACCCCTTTTTACTTTTCAAAAAAGATTAACTAATCTAAAGAAAAACAAAAAAGGAATTCCATTGAATTGTATTTTTATTGATCAATTAGAATTGACTTCTAGAACGTATAATTGTCTAAAAAGGGCCAATATACATACACTATTGGACCTTTTGAGTAAGACTGAAGAAGATCTTCTGAGAATTGACAGTTTTCGTATGGAAGATAGAAAACATATATGGGACACTCTAGAGAAGCATCTCCCAATTGATTTACTTAAGAATAAACTCTCGTTTTAAATCCATTGCAATTTTTTTTCTTCTTCTTTTTCGAGTTAGAATAAAAAGAAAACAATTTAGCATCTTTGGTACAATCTATATTTTCGCGAAATGGATCATAATAAAATGGATTTTAGGTATCTAGGGAAGATTCACTTGGAAGTAACTATTTCCTAGATACCTATGGTACTTCACGGTTGAATGAATCAAAAAATATCTAAAAAAGACCTAAAGTTAATGATTTATCAATGGGTAATGTTGCTCCAATACCTAACCAAAGAGCTACTACAGTACCGATTAAAAAAACGGTCGTAGCTACTGGGCGGCGAAATGGATTTTGGAATTTATTGACATTCTCTAGAAAAGGTACTGTCAATAAGCCTGTTGGCACAGAAACCATTAAAAGAACGCCCAATAACTTATTGGGTACCGTACGGAGTATTTGAAACACGGGAAAGAAGTACCACTCGGGTAATATTTCCAGAGGAGTTGCAAACGGATCTGCCGGTTCACCAATCATTGATGGCTCGAGAACCGCTAAACCTACATTACATGCAATAGTACCTAGAATTACTACTGGAAAAATATATAAAAGATCGTTGGGCCATGCGGGTTCCCCGTAATAATTATGTCCCATCCCTTTAGCTAATTTAGCTCTTAATACAGGATCATTTAAGTCTGGTTTCTTTGTTATTGGGATAGGTGAACTCTTTAGGATCCATCCCCCAAAGGAACCGGACATGAGAATTTATCATCATCCGGCTCGAGCAAGAGTGAAAGAAATAAGACCGCGGAAGATCCTTAATAGAATTAAGGTTTATAATGACTCAATGACTCTAGGCAAGAAAAGCTTTATCAGATTCTCTTTTCCGAAGTTGCACCTACAACTACTCATTGAAAATAATCCTATTCTTATGGGTAAATGCTCAATATCCAAGTGGGCTTACAAATTTGATCATGATCAATTGCTTTGTGGATTGTCTCATGTCTCTTGATTAGTTGGTATTTATCCCCTCAATATCGCAAGTTTCTTACCTCCAAACAAAATATTTACTTGTTACTAATAAAAAATCAAAAAGTTTAGCCTACATTCTTCCTTAGATCCCTTCTTTTACTCCGATAGTATTGCGGATCACAATCGATGCAAAGAAAATGAATGCATTTCCATACTATAATAAAAAGGTAAGTGTAATAAATAGAGAACTGGATCATGTCACATGACTTATTCCATTTCTACTCTATGGGATCTTACGGAGCCTGTTCATGGATGACATGGTTGCGGTATGATCATAGAAGATATTCTCCTCAAGTGAACCAGCCTATCCTTCCTAGGTAGGGGACTTACATGTTGATTGGATGCGGAGACACCTTTGGTTGTGAATTCTAATGTGGCAGATCCAATTCTTTATCTGCATGGCCAAATCAATAATTCAAGTCACACACTCCCATAATCCGCCTTTTTTCTTTCGTAAAATTAACTTCAACTATTTGTATTGTATAAAAATACTTTGGAGTTGAAGAGAAGTATCCAAATGACATGTGTTATTTTACAATAACCCATGCTTGTAGCAATGAAATACCAAAACCTACCCGATATGATATATGATAATTATAATTCTCTATGATATGCCTTCCCTATAAAGGACCCGAAATACCTTGCTTACGTATCATTGGAAAGTGCATTAACATAAATACGGCAGTAAGCAGAGGCAGTACAAAGGTATGTAAACTATAAAAACGAGTCAAAGTGGATTGGCCCACACTAGCACTTCCGCGTAATAACTCCACTAAAGGCGATCCTATTACCGGAATGGCGTCAGGTACACCTGTCACAATTTTGACTGCCCAATAGCCAATTTGATCCCAAGGCAAAGAATAACCAGTTACACCAAATGATGCAGTCAAAACAGCCAAAACCACACCTGTGACCCAAGTTAATTCGCGGGGTTTTTTAAATCCCCCTGTGAGATACACACGAAATACATGCAGGATCATCATTAAAACCATCATACTTGCTGACCATCGATGAACTGATCGGATTAACCAACCAAAGTTGGCCTCGGTCATTATGTATTGAACCGAGGAAAAAGCCTCTGTAACGGTTGGTCGGTAGTAAAAAGTCATAGCAAAACCGGTAGCGACTTGTACTAGAAAACAAGTAAGTGTAATTCCCCCTAAACAATAAAATATGTTGACATGGGGAGGAACATATTTACTAGTTATATCATCTGCAATTGCCTGAATCTCAAGACGTTCCTCAAACCAATCATATACTTTATTGAGATAGGTAACTAACCCGAGTCCCCCTCTAAGAGCCGTATATGAAAATTTCATCTCGTACGGCTCAAGCAGAAACACAAAAATTTTCAACGAATATTAGAAAAAAGGTTCAAAACTTCATCAGCCACTGAATTGGGTCGATTTGCCTTGAAGATATCAAATAAGAAAAATCCGGAATATCTTCTTTGTGATGATAATGCCAAAAAATCTCAAGTTGGCGCGTCTTTCTTTCTTCCTTTCCCTTATGTTGGTCATTAGAGGCTTCTTGACTTTTCTCTTCCCTATAAAGGATTTGTTTTTTTATGCGTAATATAGAAATTATCTTGTTGAGATCCTATGAATCAGTTCAATTAAAACCTTAGATTCATACTAGAGCCACGATGATTTAGTCTCAAGCTAAACAAAAGGCAAGGGTTCTTCGAATAAGAACCGCTTGATAATCATTTATTGAATCAGTGTAATGACTCGACAAAATCGAGAGAAAAAAAGTTGTCTTTTGGGCAAACAAAATTGGAAGGAAGAAAATTTCTTTTTTATTTTTATTTAAGAACTACTTGAATTTTTCAGTCTGGTTGCGAGGTCTTAATAGTGAGTATGAATCATAGTTCCATTTTTTTTTGATCCACTCTATCTATTTCGTGTTCCAGATACTAGAATAAATAATATCTGACGAATTAGAATCATCTTGATAGAGATAACAGGCCCTTTCTATGTATTATCAATAGGATCAATTCTAACAAGTCACACACTCATATTCCAGAGATACCGAAACAAAAAAATTCCGCGGTCGAACTACCATAATATCTAGAAATGTAGATCTTAAACTAGAAAGGCTTTTTTGGATGGAAAAACTCTGACTTCCTAGTTTTAGTTAGTAGAAACCTAATTGGTTAAAATTCCGTCCAGTAAAACGGAAGAATTATAAATTTCTAAAATGATAGATAGGAATATAGCGAATAAAGCCATTGCGATCCCCATAAAAGGAGTAGTCCCCCAACCCGGGGCGACTTTCCCATATTCCGAATTCAAGGGTTTCAGTAAACTACCTGCACCAGTTCGTTTTGGCCTAGGTTTAGAACTATCTTCAACGGTTTGTGTAGCCATAAATTCTATTTAATCATTGGTGTTGACTTTGTATACTATTCCGTTGTAGTTGTAAATACACGATCTTTTCGTAGATCCATTGTAATCTTGAAATTCTATAAAAATGGAAACAGCAACTTTAGTCGCCATCTCCATATCTGGTTTACTTGTAAGCTTTACTGGGTATGCCTTATATACCGCGTTTGGGCAACCCTCTCAACAATTAAGAGATCCATTCGAAGAACACGGAGACTAATTTAAGTAAGAAGTCTCCCAGATAGGGGGACTTCTTACTTAAATGAAATTATTTTATTCTTTTAGTTGGAGTTGGTGGAACCTTAGGTGGTTCTCGGAAGAAGATAGCGAAAAAAATTATCCCTAAAGTCGAAACTAAAAGGAACGTATAAACCAATGCTTCCATAGATTCGATCCTGGTTTATTTACAATTATAACTTCCACACCTATTCATTTGTCATTTGGGATAATTTCCCATATAAAGAAAGAAAAAGAGTCAAAGAAAGGATGGGAGATGTTTCCCATGTCAAATCAAAAAAGAGAGGTGAAAGATACTATAACAATGTGTATCAAACTGCCTGTTTCCTTGTAGTTGGATCTCCCACTTTTTGGAATGTTCCAAATTCCACTTGAGCATCCAAATCTGGATCAATACCAGCAAAAACATCTCGGAACAATGTTCTAGCGCCATGCCAAATGTGTCCGAAAAAGAAGAGCAAAGCAAAGGTAGCATGACCAAAAGTGAACCAACCCCTTGGACTGCTGCGAAAAACACCATCAGATTTCAAAGTAGCCCGGTCTAATTCAAAAATTTCCCCTAATTGAGAACGCCTCGCATATTTTTTTACAGTAGCAGGATCAGAATAACTTACTCCATTAAGTTCGCCACCATAGAACTCCACCGTTACACCTACTTGTTCAACACTATATTTGGATTCTGCTCTTCTAAAAGGAACGTCTGCTCTAACAATTCCCTCCTCATCTACCAAAACAACCGGAAATGTTTCAAAAAAAGTAGGCATACGGCGTACAAAAAGCTCACGTCCTTCTTTATCTCTAAAGACGGGATGTCCTAACCATCCAACAGCTATTCCATCCCCATTGTCCATTGAGCCTGCTCTGAATAATCCCCCTTTTGCCGGATTATTACCAATATAATCATAAAAGGCTAATTTTTCGGGAATTTTAGACCAAGCTTCTGATAAACTAAGATTTTCGGCTAAACCATTGCTAACTCTTCGATATATTTCTTGCTGAAAGTATCCCTGATCCCACTGATAACGAGTAGGCCCAAATAATTCGATTGGGGTCGTTGCTGACCCATACCACATAGTTCCAGCAACTACGAAAGCTGCAAAAAAAACAGCAGCGATACTACTGGAAAGTACAGTTTCAATATTGCCCATACGTAATCCTTTATATAGACGTTGAGGCGGACGGACACTAAGATGGAATAAGCCCGCTAATATACCCAATGTACCCGCAGCAATATGATGAGAAGCTATTCCCCCCGGAACAAAAGGATCAAAACCTTCTGCACCCCACGCTGGATTTACAGCTTGTACTTTTCCAGTTAGTCCATAAGGATCGGATACCCATATCCCAGGACCATACAAACCCGTTACATGAAATGCCCCAAAGCCAAAGCAAGCCACCCCTGCAAGAAATAAATGAATTCCAAAGATCTTGGGCAAATCCAAAGAGGGTTTTCCCGTCCGCTCATCAGAGAATATTTCTAGGTCCCAATATACCCAATGCCAGATCGCTGCCAAGAAACACAAGCCAGAAAACACAATATGCGTACCTGCCACACCTTCATAACTCCAAATACCCGGATTTGTTACAGTTCCTCCTGAAATACTCCAACCACCCCACGAATCCGTTATTCCTAAACGAGTCATGAAGGGAATTACGAACATACCTTGTCTCCACATTGGATCCAGAACAGGATCAGAGGGATCAAAAACTGCTAATTCGTATAAAGCCATTGAGCCAGCCCAACCAGAAACTAGAGCTGTGTGCATTATATGCACCGCAAGCAATCGACCCGGATCATTCAATACGACAGTATGAACACGATACCAAGGCAAACCCATGGAAATACCCCTTTAGCAAAGAAAAATAGACACGATGTCGCTTTATTTTATCGCATTGAAAAAGACTATCCATATCCTATGTACCTAACCCTTCTAGGGGATTCTGTGTCAGAAAGCGCGAATATTTATTTCATTCCATTAAAAATAAGAAGCCAATTCTGTTCATAAGAAGAAAGAGAAGCAGATCTATTCTATACTCGATAAGTGCCAATATGCAATGGGTAACTTGGCCAATTTGGAAAAAACGAAGAATAGATCGCTACCCCTCTTTGTTTAGCATTCAAATCACCCATTCCCTTTTCTTTATTCAATCTGTCTTACATTCCTTATATGTATAACCTTTCAATCTACGTATTAATAGAATCTATAATATTCATATAGAATAAGAATATAAAATTAAGACAATAAACTGCGGATTCTTTCTTTCTGTTCCATTCTTACGTTTCCATATTAAAGTGTGGTTTTCTTACTTAAATTTAATAATATTAATCTAATATGCCCATTGGTGTTCCAAAAGTACCTTACCGGATTCCTGGAGATGAAGAAGCGACTTGGGTTGACTTATACAATGTTATGTATCGAGAAAGGACACTTTTTTTAGGTCAAGAGATTCGTTGCGAGATCACGAATCATATTACAGGTCTCATGGTATATCTGAGTATAGAAGATGGAATTAGTGATATTTTTTTGTTTATAAACTCCCCAGGCGGGTGGCTAATCTCAGGAATGGCTATTTTTGATACGATGCAAACGGTGACACCAGATATATATACAATATGCCTCGGAATAGCCGCCTCCATGGCGTCCTTCATTCTGCTTGGAGGAGAACCCACCAAGCGTATAGCATTCCCTCACGCGAGGATTATGCTTCACCAACCTGCTAGTGCTTATTATCGGGCAAGGACACCAGAATTTTTACTAGAAGTAGAAGAGTTACACAAAGTTCGCGAAATGATCACAAGGGTTTATGCAGTAAGAACAGGCAAGCCTTTTTGGGTTGTATCCGAAGACATGGAAAGGGATGTTTTTATGTCAGCAGACGAAGCCAAAGCTTATGGACTTGTCGATATTGTAGGGGATGAAATGATTGACAAGCACTGCGATACTGATCCAGTGTGGTTTCCAGAAATGTTTAAGGATTGGTAGTGTCCGGATTTCTTGTAAAGTTATTTCACAGCTAAATTCGTGTTTTCCTCGATTTAATAGAAAATAGAAAGACTTCATGATGAGCAATCATCAGGTTAAGATGGATCTAAACCAATCCATTTTTTTCTATATACATACAACATGCCGACGGTTAAACAACTTATTAGAAACGCAAGACAGCCAATACGAAATGCTCGAAAAACGGCCGCGCTTAAAGGATGCCCTCAGCGTCGAGGAACATGTGCTAGGGTGTATGTGCGACTCGTTCAGATCATGACTTCAAACAAATATAAAAAAAATTGAAGTATCCATGATTAGTACCAATGAATAGGATATAGCTTCTCTATCCTAGATTTCTATGGTATATGGAATTTATGGTTTCCTTTGGTGCAAATCCAATTATCTAAATTGGAAATAAGAAGCAATTCTCCCATTGGTAGCAAATGGTTATCCATTAAGCGGAGGAAATAGTAATAAAAAGAAAAAGGCTTATGCTCCTTTATCTTAAAAGAACGGACTAACAGGGTCAGCTACTTAGCCAACTTTCATAATTAAATACCGTCACTGTATGGATAACTCTTATTGTGAAAAGAGCTATTTACTCTATAATGGATAGGTAGAGCCAAAGAATGTGGACTATACAAGTTCGCAATACCTTTTGATGAAAGAAAGGGCTCCGGTGTATAGAGAGGGCCTCACCGTTTAAAAGGGAACCATAGAAACGATGGAACCCACTATTTTTTTTAGTATTATTAGAATGAATTTGTTATTTCGTATAGAAATAACTGAACGGAGTGGAATAAAAAATCGTGGTTGGGAAGGTTACTATAGCAAAAGCCATTGGAATTAATATTTTATATATCGGAATAATTAGTTTTGTTATTAATGAGAAAAAGGGTGGCTAAAAGAAGAGAAATCATTAGTTATTCATTAAGGTTAATTTGATTCAATGACCAGAGTTCCGCGAGGATATATAGCCCGGAGACGACGAACAAAAATGCGTTCATTTGCCTCAAACTTTAGAGGGGCTCATTTAAGACTTAATCGAATGATTACCCAACAGGTAAAAAGAGCTTTTGTTTCCTCTCATCGAGATAGAGGTAGGCAAAAGAGGGATTTTCGTCGTTTGTGGATCACTCGGATAAACGCAGCAACGCGGGTATATAAAGTATTCGATAGTTATAGTAAATTAATACACAACCTGTACAAGAAGAAATTGATTCTTAATCGTAAAATGCTTGCACAAGTAGCTGTATCAAATCCAAATAATCTTTACACGATTTCCAATAAAATAAAGATCATCAATTAAAGGTATAAATAAAGTAATATACTGGAATAATAAAAGATGAATTCCCGGAGAGGGAACTCCGGGAAGATACAATAAATTAAGATTAAGTGGTAGGAATCAACGAGCTGGATTACTTTCTTTATAATATATATAGGTCTGGCCCTTTCGAATTCGAATAAAACATCAACAATCGGAACTTAAGTTCCGGTTGTTGTTTCTTAAATTTTGGTTGTTGTTTCTTAAGTTTCGATTGGAATTGTACTTTTGCGTTAATTGAGGAATATGTCTATTTTTTCTGGGTCTAGAACCTGTAATTATTGAAATTGACTGGGCTTGAAATTGCTTTTCGTTCTCATAGTTACGAAACGGTAAGAAAGATAAAATACGAGCCTGTTTTATAGCAAGAGTAATTAATCGTTGTTGTTTCAAGGTTAATCTATTTATTCGTCTCGATAATATTTTTCCTTGTTCACTAATAAATCTATTAATTAAACTCATGTTTCTATAATCAATTCGATCTCCCGGGCCAATCCGGGGACGCCTACGAAAAGGTTGTTTAGATTTACGAAAAGGTTGCTTGAATTTACGAAAAGTTTGCTTGGATTTACGAAAGGGTTGCTTGGATTTATTAAAAGTTTGCTTGGATTTACTAAAGGGTTGCTTAGATTTAAGAAAAGGTTGTTTAGATGTATACATGATTTATTCCTTATTTAAAATTTGAAAATTTGAAAATTCACTTCTTTATTTTATTAATTTAGGATCCAGAAGAAGTAGTTTTTCTTTGATCCATATCTTATTTGATTCATATTATAGTATATGAATACCCTCTATACATATGAAATAATATCTACCGGAAATCAGATGAGTTGATTTGTATTTTGTATTCTATACTATGTTTTCTTTATATATTAAATATGAAGTTCTTACTCTTTCTGTTGTTTGGAAAGATCAAACACACGATGTTCCTATTTCTTTATTTCGTGATGAGTCGTATGCTTGCGACAATAACGACAAAATTTTTTGAATTCTAATTGTCCGGGTGTATTGTGGCGATTCTTTTGAGTACTATATCTAGAAATCCCCGTCGATTCCTCATTGGCACCTTTTCGAACACAACTGATGCATTCCAAAATAACTCTGATTCTAACATCTTTTCCCTTGGCCATGAACCTCCTTTTCTTTTTGGATTGACTTAACTTAATTCTTCTACTTATTCTTTTATTCTTCTATTTTGAATCCGAAGAAGAAGAATAAAATTCATTAGAATAATTTTTTTTTATTCTTTAATTAAGTAATAAAAAATAGAGAAATAATTAAAGAATACAATCCTTGTCGAATTAGCAAAGATTTTGGTTCGAAATCCTTTCATTTAATTAGCCAGCCCCGCCTTTTCTATGCTCTGATTTCTGAGGCCTTATTTAGCTTGGGTACCCCTTTAAATTGAATTTCTATTTTCAAAAATGGGGTTTACCAAATTTTTAATGACTCTGAGGTTCAACCCAATCCATCTTTTCTTTCTTTTTCCTTCCGATACTAAAAAAAGATTGAAAAGGATCAAATTTTGTCATATCACGAAGAAATCTATCCCTCCCATAGCAATAACTAGAATTAAAAAAAAGGGAATGACAAAGCATCTGGGAATAAACGATTAATTTCTATCAATAAACCTGCTAAAGCACCAAACCATAGAGTACTTAGCACGGGTGCTACAGAGAGATATGTTTTTATATCCCGCATTGAAAATCCTCCTTCCTTGTTGGAATACATATATGATCATAAACTCTTGCCCAAGATTGTTATGCTATATATAAAATGAACCATATCGACGAAATTTTCCTATCCCTAAAAAAGAAAAAGATGACCCCTTCTTCCTATATATTACCAAGGAAAAGTAATCCTTCTTTTATAGGCGAAATTATATTGGATTTTATATGTATATAATTCCTTAATTATATGAGACCAAAAAGAAGAAATGACACGAGGGTTCTATATATAGATAGAGAAAGAAAGAAGAAGAAAATTATGATGTGGAAAAGAAGACAGGAATTGTGTACAATGGCATTGTACAACAATTTAATTTGGAAAAGGGATGTAGCGCAGCTTGGTAGCGCGTTTGTTTTGGGTACAAAATGTCACAGGTTCAAATCCTGTCATCCCTACCTATTACTTCTTTCTTCTTTATAGGCAGTAGCGACGAGATCAATTAAAGTAAAGTGGGTATAACTTGAATTTGTGGAGACTATACGTACGTGAGATACATTAGGAATAGAAAAAGATTTTCTTTTTGAATGAATGAAAGCGCTCTTAGTTCAGTTCGGTAGAACGCGGGTCTCCAAAACCCGATGTCGTAGGTTCAAATCCTACAGAGCGTGATTCCATCTATTTTATGTCGAAGCAGAGTAAAATAACTTAACAAAATTGAATTGTAACTCCAATTTCAATTTGACCTCCTCTCTGGTCTGGAGGAGGTCAATCAAAAAAAAAAAATGACTCAATCAAAGATCCAACTGATCCCCACGCCTGTATTGCAAATACGCAGTCACGAATAATCCCGCTAAAGTAATAGGAATTAGGCCTAAGACGATTCCAAATAGAAAAACTTCAATCATTTCGATTTGTTCGAGGGGATAAAAAAAGAGGTACGATCTATCCCTAAATAGTACTCTAAATTATCCACGAATCTCAATGACCAAGAAAAGAATTCCTAATTAGTCTGGAAAAGAGTCGTAGAATGCCAGGAATCCCAAAGAAAGATTTTTCTTTTCTGAATTATAATTATTCAGTCAATTCAAATAAGGCGTATCTTGTTCAAGCCAATAAATAGAGCTGGGGTTATAGTTAAAGCAGCCAGTAGAAAACCAAAATAACTAGTTAAAGTAAGCATGAAAGAGTTAAATTCCATTTATTTTTTTTTACTACACTACATATGTTGGTAAAGCATTTACCTAAGTTATGGAAAATTCATAATTCATCAGTTATTTTAGATAATACTAAAAAACAAGATAGAGTAAGATACAGAAGTGTAAAAGAAAGTGGATTCATCAGATGATACATGAGTCCCTAATTCCGAATCAAGAGATTTGTTGTGGAATTTGTCAATTGAGTAAAGTAATAATATTAAGAACTAGATCATCTAACCCCATTGAATGAAAAAAAGAAATTCAATTTTCAGGGAAATTTTTGAATAAGAGATAAATAAACAATTGAATTTGAAAAAAAAAACTTCTTTCTATTTTGGATAATTTCTTTTTCAATAGGACCCTCTTTTTGGAGTGAACGATCGAATATTCCCCTATTCCTTCTTATTTTAACTGATTGTATTCCATATGGAATAAGAGGAGAACAAAAGCATTCCACGACCTGCCAAGGGGCTGTTAAAAAAAAAAAAAAAAGAAAGCTCTTCCTTGAATTTACTTTATTTTTATTCCTTTTTCGAACTCCAACCAAAGTAGATTCGAAGACGAGTCACTTCAATTATCCTTTTAAGTTCTATTCTATCTTCTGTCTTTCCCTATTTCATCTCGTAAAGTTCCGCGCTCGCAGTTTGGTCAAGAAAGTTAGACCTAATCCAACAAACAATACAAGGATGAATTACGAATTATGAAAGGATAGATTTCACATATACTTGTCCTTGTATTGTGTCAGTATGAGAATATCCTTCCTAAATTATTTATCCAAACCTATTGATCATTAACTTAGATTTTCCCAAGATTTTGGCTGCTATTCCGAATTACTCTATTATTCCGAAGCCAATGAAAAGTAAGTAGAACCTACAAAAATGGGGTTTTCTATTGATGCCTTGAATAACATATAGCTTACCTATAGACAAAAAAAAAATAAAAAAGTAATTATGTTTCGGAACCAGGCAAAACCAGATTGCTGTGCCATAGGAAGGATAGCTATACTAATTCGGTATACTCAAAATACACCTTTGGTACAAAATTGACAATCTCACAAGGATGAAATATCAGTAATTTTCTATTTACTGGTCGATCCCATCTTTTACGGAATCAATTCCTTTTTTGAATGTACAAAAATTTTGGGAGTTCAGCATGTCTGGAAGCACGGGAGAACGTTCTTTTGCTGATATTATTACCAGTATTCGATACTGGGTTATTCATAGCATTACTATACCTTCCCTATTCATTGCGGGTTGGTTATTTGTCAGTACGGGTTTAGCTTATGACGTGTTTGGAAGTCCTAGGCCAAACGAGTATTTCACGGAAAGCCGACAAGGAATTCCGTTAATAACCGACCGTTTTGATTCTTTAGAACAACTCGATGAATTTAGTAGATCCTTTTAGGAGGCCCTCAATGACCATAGATCGAACCTATCCTATTTTTACAGTGCGATGGCTGGCTATTCACGGACTAGCTGTACCTACTGTTTTTTTCTTGGGATCAATATCAGCAATGCAGTTCATCCAACGATAAAACAAATTCCAACTATAGAACTATGACACAATCAAACCCGAATGAACAAAATGTTGAATTGAATCGTACCAGTCTATACTGGGGTTTATTACTCATTTTTGTACTTGCTGTTTTATTTTCCAATTACTTCTTCAATTGAGAGAAAGAAAGAGACTAATAAGAATTCTCTTATCCCATTTGGAAGGATACCATCCTTATAACTACCCATGACTGTTTTTGTCTCTAGCATGACCAATTGATAAAATGTGGAGGAAAGTAGGGGAAATGGCCGATACTACTGGAAGAATTCCTCTTTGGCTGATAGGTACTGTAGCTGGTATTGCTGTGATTGGTTTAGTAGGTGTTTTCTTTTATGGTTCATATTCTGGATTGGGTTCATCTCTATAGTAATCGGAGGGACCAGATTGTAAACATGAAAAAGTAGGAGCTTAGCGGGTCCTTACCCCCCTTTATCTGATTAGAGCGGAAAGGACCCGCGGAATTTTTATTTTACTCTTATAACGCGAATTGAATCTATTCGATTCACTCTTATGAAGCAACAAGAAAAAGAGATCACTCGAGGATCCAATATCTTATTCCACGAAGGAAGTATCCTGAAAATCCTTGATTTAGTTTCGAGTAATAAACTAATAAAACCTTAATCAAAACTATTCAACTAGCCTAAAAATAAAAAAACCTTCAATGGAAGAGTTTACTTTTTTTTTGCAAAATTTCTGTAAATTTGAAGTTGAACTTAATTAAACAAGCCAAGCAATTTGCTCACAATCACAAGAAATTTTTCCCCCGCCATATTTTCTTCCCCTCTGTTTGTCCACTACCTCGGCTAAACCTAAGCAAAAGAAAAAGAGGTCCAAGAGACAGACCCGAATAAAGAAGAAATAGTAATCTTTGACGAATTAGGAAGAAAAAGGATTCTTATTTTGATACAAGAAGAATCGGCACAAGAAAAAGGCTTTTTCTTGTGCCGAATAGACGATTAAGAAGACCTGCAATCCCTCCGAAAAAGAAGAAATTTTAATTTGATTGTTCTCGCCTTTGCCTTGGATTCTCTTCTTTTGCATGGGATATAAATAAGGAATTCCAGACATCTCATAAACAAAAAGCAGTCTAAACAAAAAAAGGATTTCCAAAATAGATCATAGATAATTCTAGCAATTGCCAATAAATCGAGGCTTTTTACCAACTTGATGGTAAGAAATCCCGGGACCTAGAAATTCATTTCGTACAATTGAACCTTTTCAAACTGTTTCTTTTTGAGAACCAAAAAAACTTGTGCCAAAATAACGGATGCGAAGAAGAACAAAAGGCCTTGGACACGTAATGGATCCTGAAGCACGATTTCTGCGTCCCCCTGACCAAAACCTCCCACATTAGGATTGCTTGTTAATGGTTGATCAAGCTTGATGGATTCCCCCTCTGAAACAAGAAGTTCTGGTCCGGGAGGTATAATATCAATCACTTGGCGTCCATCTGATGCATCAACTATGGATATTTCATACCCCCCCTTTTCTTTACGTAGTATTTTTCTTACTATACCTGTTGACGTAGCATTATAGACTGTATTGTTACTCTTGCTACCATCAGGATAGATCTGTCCTCTTCCTCGGTTTCCCCCTACATATATGGGATATTTTAAGAAATGAGCATCTTTCTTCGTAGCAGGATCAGGGGAAAGAATGGGAAAGACAATTTCACTATATTTCTTACCGGGAACAGGGCCTATCACAAGAATGTTTTTTTTATCGGGACGATAACTCTGAAAAGCAAGATTTCCTATCTTTTCTTTTAACTCAGGGGAAATACGATCGGGCGGCGCTAATTCGAATCCCTCGGGCAAAATAAGAACAGCACCTACATTCAACCCTCCCTTTTTTCCATTAGCAAGAACTTGTTTCAATTGCATATCATAAGGAATTCGAAGAACTGCTTCAAATACAGTATCGGGAAGCACAGCTTGGGGAACTTCAATATCGACGGGCTTGCTAGCTAAATGGCAATTGGCACATACAATTCGTCCAGTTGCTTCTCGTGGGTTTTCATAACCCTGCTGCGCAAAAATGGGATATGCATTTGAAATAGATGTCCGAGTTATTACGTATATCATGATCGATACAGAAATCGATCGAGTTATCTGTTCCTTTACCCAAGAAAAAGTATTTCTATTTTCCATGTCCAATCGCAGATCCCAGAATTTCTACAATAAATTAGATAGGTAGCTAAGCTAATCTAGTTCCCTATACACGAATCTGTTGTCATTCTACTGCAACAGTTGTACTGCAATGATGAATACCTTAAAGTAGGTATAAATAGAAAGAATTTTGCTAAAATGGAAAAGGGCTTTCTTTCTAAAAAAAGATGCTTGCTAATTTGATTAATATTAATATCGGGAGATCAAATGAATTTATGCTTCACTAATTGAATGATAAATGACTACAAGCGAAGGAGATAGACGATTTAAACAAAAAAAGACCCAAAATTTCAAACATGTATCTAGAATTACTGGAAAACTACAAACAAAAATAGTGAAAATAAGCTCGTTAGGAGCCCATCCAAAATCGTTGTAGACCCAACGAATTACTAGTTCCCAACCACGGGTGGAGTGAAATCCAACAAAAAAATCAGTAACTAAAAGAATAAAAAAAGCTTTTATTGAGTCATTTAAATTATAGAAGAATTCCTGAACCCAAGAATTCAAAATGACAAGTTCCTCTTTACCCAGAAAAAAAGAACCACTTAGAATAGCCAAACAGATTATATTTGTCGAGAAATGCAAAATGGTATGGAGATGATCCTCATTATTTATTTTGACCCATTGTATTATTTCCTTGTGTATTCCTGTAGGAGGTTTTTGTACATGTGTCTTTAGTTTCCCTTTTATCATCTCGTCCAAGAGAGAAAGTTCTTCTAATTCTATGAATCTTTCTAGAATCCTTTTCTCTTGAATATCAGTTAAGAGAGTTTCGGATTGCCTGGTATTCCACCAATTCTTAATCCAAAGTTCCAGACATTTGTTAAATGAGGAAGAGACCCCCCAAGGCAAAAGTACGATAAATACAAGATATAGTAAAGAAGGCAATGCTTTCTTTTTTTTCATTTTTGATCTGTAAATGGAGTTGTTAATGAATATGCTTCATTCGCTGACTCTATTCCATTCCCTGACTCTATATGATGATATTTCTATTTCATGATATTTCTATTTCTTTGAAGCAAAAACTCTATAGGTTTGATACCCTGTATCTATTCTTCTTTTTTGTATATTAGTTATTAGTGGAATTTCAGTGCATTGGGTTCTTTCTTAGATCTAGATGGAATGAAATAGTGAAATAGAATAAAAAAAAAGCCCTTTCGGATGAAAAAGGAAGAATAGTATGCGATATATCTAACTTGGATAAAAAAAAATTAAAAGCAAATTTCTCTTATCCTCGTTTGTTCCTTCCTTTAGATAAATACTTAAAAATCCCCTTACAATAACAAATCCAATTTAGAAGGGACTTCCTCCCTGTGTTGAGAAAACTTTTCTTCTTCCAATTCTTCTTTTCTTCATTCAACTCAGTTCAAAAAAGATACCTCAAAATACTTCAATTGGTACGCGCAAGAAATAGGCCAATTCGGCAGCTTTTTGTTCAATTTCTCGTGGAGTAAAAAATTTATCATCAGTACGAGTCAAGGGAATGATCCCCTGGCCCCGGATTTCCATATAAAGAATACGACGAGGATAAAGACCCTCTTTAACCTGAATTCTAATTGATTGGATATCCCGCATAAGGAATCGAAGGAAGACGCGACGTTTTATTCCAGGGAATCCCCAACGAAAAATGCACACTATTCCCTCTTTTCTATCGAATCGGTCATAACCACTACCTACATTCCACAAAATAGTACACCACAAGTAGGAGCTAATGAATAGGCCTGCGATTCCGTAGAAAGACATCACGACCCCCTGCGGAAAAAAAAGAATTTCTTGAGATGGAAGTATAGATATAATATTCTTACCAAGATAACTGGAAATCCCAACCGATAAGAATCCTAGTGAACCTAGAAAAAGAATACAGGCCCAGAAAAAATTACCCCTTTTTCGAGAACCTTTTAGAAGTTCTACCCATATGTGTTCTGATCGCCAATTCATATTAGATATACTAAATCCAGCAGCGGTCGATTGAAATTGAGAGAATAAGCTAAATAATTTTGACTTTACTTTTTTTGATTCTGAAATCGCCTTCAGCAACTAGTACTCCTGTGAAATAATAGGTTAGATACATTGACTTTCTATTCAAAAAATATTCGTTGATTCAATTAAAATAAATAAAATAAAACTCGCTATACCTGGCTCTGCATATTCATGCATTTATGCTCGTAGCCTATATCCGCATCCATAACCGTTTTTCATTTGTGTGTAGAAAGTGTGTGTAGAAAAAGCCACATACCCTACCATATTATATTACTTACACTAAAAAATACTAGACAATCTTATTTTTTTGCACATAAAGAAATAAAGAAGTCATTGCAATTGCCGGAAATACTAAGCCTACTAAAGGCACGAAAATAGAAGGTAAGTTTAAATCCGTCATGGAATAGGTGTCTCAATTCAAATTTACTATTTCTATCTAGTCGAAAAATATCTTAAGATTCTTATGATATAATTAAGTATATCTATTATAAGGAATATTGACTATTGTATTGTATTTTTTATTTTTAGTTTGAAAAATATTCTGTAAAAAAAATGAAAGGATAATAAGAAAATTCCAAAAAAGGAGAACTAATTAAAAAGATTTTATTTTGATTTTCCCATCCTCATGGCCTTTCTATCTTTCTAATCTAATTTGAAATTGGATTCAAAAGAAAGCGGTTAGAATTTACTTCCTGCATACATACTTCTCTAGAAGCGCATACAATAATGCGTGGTAAAGGCGGAAAAATAGTATATTCAATCAAAATCAAAGGGCAAATTATCTTACCTACTATAGATCCCCTACTACCCTCTTAGACTTTAAAAGGCGATATACCACCCAAAGAAAGGGTATGAAAATGCCGGGTGGAGTTAGCTTTTCGACGAAGACCTGTCCCGTGCAGCGAAGCCCTGTTAGTAAGACCCCCCGCAATAATGGATTATAGAAGAATATTATTCCAAATACTCCTCTGGACGCATATAGTAGCATTGCGATTCCGAATCTTTTTTATTTATGAATATGAACAGAAAAAATTCATTGTATCGTTGGGTCGGAGCGGAGGTTTGGTCCAGAAAAATTAGAAACAAAACGTCTACTCTACCGCATTGAAGTCTATAGCGCTGTATTTCCACGAAAGTATAATTCTTACCATCAGGATACGATCCTTTCTTTTGAACTAAACGTCTCTACGATGGGTCCAGGTTCTATGTCCAATCCCAAATCAAGGATTTCTCGCTCTTGATCGGAGTCATAAACTAAAAAAAAACTACCTTTTTATCCTTTTTCTCAAGGTTATAGAAAACTTCCTTATCTAGTTCTAGCATTTTGAAAAAAAAAAAATGCTTCTTTTTTTACACACAGTTCGAGTCACTTGTTGACTCACGATTACGCCTGTTAAAAGTTTCAAACGTCCTCTTTTTTGAAATTGAAAGAGAGTCCTATAAAAAGGTCTAACTTCCAAACTATGTCTTTTTTCATTCATTCTCCTTTAGTTTTTTTCTCTATCTAGAAGTGGAATAGAATAACCCGGTTGAAGGGTAATGATCATACGTCTGTAATGCATTGTATGGCCCAGAATAGGTCCTATTCTTCTACCTTTTCCAGGTAGTCGATGGCTATTCACAGCTACCACCTTAACACCAAAGAAGAGTTCGACCCAATGCTTTATTTCTGTCTTAGTGAATCCCGATTCGACATTAAAAGTATATTGATTCTTTCCCAATAAACGAAGACTTTTTTCTGTAAATACTGCGTATTTGATTCCATTATCATTATCATATGATAATACTATATTTTATTATTTTATTATTTTATTTGTATTTCTTTATTGTATTATACCTTAATATATATATTCTAGATATATAGAATAGACGAATCTCAATTTGTCAAGTCTCATGATCATATCATGATCTATTTTTATTCGGCTCAATCTTTTTTTTCTAAAAAAGATTGAGCCGAGTTTAATTGCAATCAATTAGAAGAATAAAGAAGAATTACTGCATTTCATAACTGATTTTTTTCTCTTTTTATTTCGTTTCTTTTTTATTTATACCTTCTTTATCTTTAGTTTTATCTAGTTAATCAATAGTATCTACCGGCTCGAACTCGAATTTGATCGCCTTCCATACTTCACAAGCTGCGGCTAGTTCAGGACTCCATTTGCAAGCTGCTCGGATAATTTCATTACCTTCGCGAGCAAGATCGCGCCCTTCGTTACGAGCTTGTACACAGGCTTCTAAAGCCACTCGATTAGCTGCTGCACCAGGTGCATTTCCCCAAGGATGTCCTAAAGTTCCTCCACCAAATTGTAATACAGAATCGTCCCCAAAGATTTCGGTCAGAGCTGGCATATGCCAAACATGAATACCACCTGAAGCTACCGGTATAACACCTGGCATGGATACCCAGTCCTGAGTGAAAAAGATACCGCGAGCACGATCTTTTTCAATAAAATCATCGCGCAATAAATCAACAAAACCTAAAGTCATTTCGCGTTCCCCTTCTAACTTACCTACTACTGTACCGGAGTGGATATGATCTCCCCCAGACATACGCAATGCTTTAGCTAATACACGGAAATGCATACCATGATTTTTCTGTCTATCAATAACTGCATGCATTGCACGGTGAATGTGAAGAAGTAGGCCATTGTCGCGGCAATAATGAGCCAAAGTAGTATTTGCGGTGAATCCCCCAGTTAAGTAGTCATGCATTACAATAGGAACCCCTAATTCTCTTGCAAATACAGCTCTCTTAATCATTTCTTCACATGTACCCGCAGTCGCATTCAAGTAATGCCCCTTGATTTCACCGGTTTCGGCCTGTGATTTATAAATAGCTTCGGCACAAAAGACAAAACGGTCTCTCCAGCGCATAAATGGTTGTGAGTTTACGTTTTCATCATCTTTGGTAAAATCAAGTCCACCACGTAGACACTCATAACACGCTCTACCATAATTTTTTGCGGATAATCCCAATTTTGGTTTAATAGTACATCCCAATAAAGGACGACCGTACTTGTTCAACTTATCTCTTTCAACTTGGATACCATGAGGCGGGCCTTGGAAAGTTTTTGAATAAGTAGGGGGAATTCGTAGATCCTCCAAACGTAGAGCACGTAGGGCTTTGAAACCAAATACGTTACCTACAATGGAAGTAAACATGTTAGTAACGGAACCCTCTTCAAATAGGTCTAATGGATAAGCTACATAACAGATCCATTGGTTGTCTTCCCCAGCAACAGGCTCGATGTGATAGCATCGTCCTTTGTAACGATCAAGACTGGTAAGTCCATCAGTCCAAACAGTTGTCCATGTACCAGTAGAAGATTCGGCAGCTACTGCAGCCCCTGCTTCTTCGGGCGGAACCCCAGGCTGAGGACTTACTCGGAATGCTGCCAAGATATCAGTATCCTTAGTTTCATACTCTGGGGTGTAGTAAGTCAATTTATAATCTTTAACACCAGCTTGAAATCCAACACCTGCTTTAGTTTCTGTTTGTGGTGACATAAGTCCCTCCCTATAACTCTTGAATTAAGAATTCTCACAATAACAGGGTCTACTCGATGTTAATTAGGCGTAAATGAAACTTTAGCAAAAATCTCGTAAAACAAAAAGGATATTCAATTAATATAATATCAACTCATTAAAGAAAATTGAGGGCATGCTTAGGTTAATGAATATGTTTCATTCATATATAATGCGTACACCCTGTGTATGTTCTATCCTATAGGAATTCCAATATAGGAATTCGATAGGAATTGAGTTGTTGTTATGGTAAGTTAACACGGTTCGTTATTAAACCATGGATTTGATTTACCAAATCCATAATTATTGTATACTCTTTGATAGATATAGCGCAACCCAAATTAATTCCTAATCCTTATTTTACAAGTTCTTAATAGTTCTCTTTTCTTATTTTGAATGCAAATACCTAACTAAATACTAATAAAATTCTTTGTTGACAGCAATCTATGCTTCACAGTAGTATATATTTTGTATATCGAAGTCCTAGATAGGAAAGTAGAGTAGGCACAGATCCTCCACAAAAGGCAAAATGTATATGAAAAAAAAGATTGATTGAACTTTCCAATGGACTCATTCCATGAGTAAACGATTGAATGGGATTCGCTTGGGCAACGAAATCAAGTCCTGGTCCCCTT
>NW_028260368.1:2840210-2870853 GCF_056163025.1 Triticum urartu | reverse complement strand
CAACTTTTAATTTGTTATGAGCCCAAACGATAGATTCAATGAGTTCTTGCCAATAACCACGGCCGCTGAATAAAAACATTAAACTGAAGGCCCAGACAAAATGAGCACCTAAGAAAAAAAGACCATATGCAGATAATGAAGAACCATAAGACTGAATGACTTGCGATGCCTGTGCCCACAAGAAATCTCGAAGCCACCCATTAATCGTAATGGAACTCTGTGCAAAGTTTCCCCCTGTAATATGAGTTACCACCCCTTGATCACTTATAGTACCCCAAACATCCGACTGCATTTTCCAACTGAAATGGAAAATGACTACCGAAATTGCATTGTACATCCAGAATAAACCTAAGAAAACATGATCCCAGGCGGATACTTGACATGTTCCCCCTCGGCCAGGCCCATCGCAAGGAAAGCGAAAACCTAGATTTGCTTTATCGGGTATCAAACGGGAACTCCGAGCAAATAAAACACCTTTCAAAAGTATTAATACAGTCACATGTATGGTAAATGCATGAATGTGATGGACTAAAAAATCTGCGGTTCCTAATGGAATAGGTAACAAAGCCACTTTGCCACCTACTGCTACTAACTCGCCGCCTCCCCACGTTAAGCTAGTACTTGTTGTTGCACCAGGAGCTGTTACGCCAGGCGCAGTAGCATGGATATTTTGTACCCATTGAGCAAAGATAGGTTGTAATTGTATGGCAGTATCCGAAAACATATCTTGTGGACGGCCTAAAGCACTCATGGTATCATTATGAATGTACAAGCCAAAACTGTGAAAACCTAGAAATATACATACCCAGTTAAGGTGGGATATGATTGCATCGCGGTGTCTAAGGACGCGATCTAATAGATCGTTGTATCGAGTAGTTGGATCATAGTCTCTTACCATAAAAATTGCTGCATGTGCAGCAGCACCGACTATTAGAAATCCGCCAATCCACATGTGGTGTGTGAACAAGGAAAGTTGTGTACCATAGTCAGTAGCTAGGTATGGATAGGGAGGCATAGAATACATATGATGAGCTACAACAATGGTTGTAGAGCCTAGCATAGCTAGGTTAAGAGATAATTGAGCATGCCATGACGTTGTTAAGATTTCATAAAGACCCTTATGGCCTTGTCCTGTAAATGGGCCCTTGTGAGCCTCCAAAATATCTTTAAGTCCATGGCCAATACCCCAATTGGTCCTATACATATGACCTGCGATTAGGAAAAGAATAGCAATAGCTAAATGATGGTGCGCAATATCGGTCAGCCAGAGACCACCGGTTACTGGATCTAGTCCTCCGCGAAAAGTCAGAAATTCTGCGTATTTGGACCAATTTAAAGTGAAAAAAGGGGTTGCTCCTTCGGCAAAACTAGGATAAAGTTGAGCCAAAAGGTCCCGATTCAAGATAAATTCATGAGGAAGTGGTATCTCTTTAGGATCCACCCCAGCGTCAAGAAATTGGTTAATTGGTAAAGATACATGAATTTGGTGCCCCGCCCAAGAAAGAGACCCAAGTCCTAATAATCCCGCTAAGTGGTGATTCAACATGGATTCTACATCTTGGAACCAGGCCAATTTGGGAGCGGCTTTGTGATAATGGAACCAACCAGCAAAAAGCATTAACGCTGCAAAAATCAATGCACCAATTGCAGTACAATAGAGTTGTAATTCACTAGTTATTCCAGATGCTCGCCAAAGCTGAAAAAAACCAGAGGTTATTTGGATTCCTCGGAAACCCCCGCCTACATCACCATTCAATATTTCTTGCCCTACTATAGGCCAAACTACCTGAGCACTGGGTCCAATGTGAGTAGGATCACTTAGCCATGCTTCATAATTGGAAAAACGGGCGCCATGAAAGTACATGCCACTCAACCAAAGAAAGATAATGGAAAGTTGCCCGAAATGAGCACT
Organism: Triticum urartu; assembly: GCF_056163025.1. Taxonomy (NCBI): domain Eukaryota; kingdom Viridiplantae; phylum Streptophyta; class Magnoliopsida; order Poales; family Poaceae; genus Triticum; species Triticum urartu. The sequence continues at coordinate 2,868,941 of NW_028260368.1, read as the reverse complement.
AAAGACTTTTCGAGAAATCTCCTCCAAATCACCAGTATGACTATCGAAATCGTGAGCATCAGCATGTAGGTTCCAGATCCAAGTGGTAGTATCAGGGCCCTTAGCTAGTGTTCTTGAGAAATGGCCGGGTCTGGCCCATTCCTCAAAAGATGTTTTTACAGGATCCCTATCCACAACAATTTTTACTTCTGGTTCCGGCGAACGAATAATCATTAAGTCCTCCTCTTTCCGGACAAGACATACAAAGAGACCCGCCAACTGTCTTTTTAGTGAATCTTTGAAAGATATATATTTTGAAAGATAGATTTTGAAAGATAGATTTTGAAAGATAGATATTGTGATTAGTTCTTTTCTTTACTATCTACCATCCTTCTATTTTTTTTTTAGTTATTCACTGGAGCAATTATATATTGAAGTCAATCCGAGGCAAGTGTTCGGGTCTATTATGACATAAAGATTAGGTGCCTAACGGACATTGTTTATCTTGAAAAACAAATATTTCTCGACGTAAGAAAAAAATCTTTTTTATTTTTAATTTAAGAAACTAGTGTATTTTTTTTGAGGGCATAAGCTCCTATCTATATCTACTTTCCTTGAGCATAATATAGGGTTTTTTATTTGATTCTAAATTCCAAGATAACTCATTAGAATTATTAATAAGATGGTCCTAATATATTAGCAATATTTAGATTGCCCCCTCTTTTTATTCACTTTATTACTTCTATTCTAGACCCTATCCCTATGGTTTATTCTTATGAAATATCATATAAAATAGAAGGTATAAGAAATGGATATAATGAAATTCTTGATTCGATCTTACGACCTAATTTATTTGATTAATGGATCAACAACCAAACCACCCATTTTATGAAAAAGAAGGAGCATGGTCTTATTCAAATTCAAAGCGCTTCGTAATCTTCAACCAGTTCTGTGCTTCAATATAATTTCCCGGAGTAAGCGCTATAGCTTGTTTCCAATATTCAGCAGCTTGATCAAACCAAGCTTCCGCAATTTCCGAATCACCCTGTAGAATGGCCTGTTCTCCTCGGTCGGAATAGGAAGTTCCTTCCCTTAGAACCGTACTTGAGAGTTTCCTACCTCATACGGCTCAGAAATTGCTATCTGAATTTCCCCTATCTTAACTGAATTCGATTTATCAAAAATCGATCCAATTTGTTCTTGGGTTAAGCAGAAGAAATTAATTACCTAAGTTTCTTCAAACCCTAATTTTTATCAATAATCAGTTTGATCTTTTTTCCCACCTTCAGAAGAATGAAGCATAGATAGATATAGAGCCTTCGTTCAAATTTTCTGAGAGGTAACTATCCCGGTTTCATATATGAAATCTCTATAGAATCCTTGAAAAAGACTTTTTTCCATAAGAAAGAAAAAAGAACTTACTATCTTTGGGATCTGATACTACACCGCTGCTTAATCCCTTAGTGGATCGGCTCTATTACATAAGCGGATTCCTAAATTTTGCCCCATATCATGGGATAAGTAAGCAGTTTTTTTTAGTTGTATCGACCCAGTCGCTCACTAATTGATCTTTACGGTGCTTTCTCTATCAATTTGAGAAACTTTATCCATAGAGTAGTAGTATAGGCCATACTTTCTTCGTTTTTTGATTCTCGTGAAGTGTCCTTCCTTCCTACAGCTGATAGGGAAAAATCGTTGTTTTTACGATCCCTATGTAGAAAGCCCTTTTTTTCTAGTATTTACTAGAAAATTTGATCCTCTCTTTTTTTTTTTTCTTTCTATAGTGGAGATAGTCGCACGTAATGACAGATCACGGCCATATTATTAAAAGCTTGCGGTAAGAAGGGGTTTCGTTCTAGTGCCCGGAAATAATATTCCAAAGCCTTTGTATGCTCTCCATTGCTTGTGTGTATAAGGCCTATGTTATAGAGTATATAACTTCGATCATAGGGATCGATTTCTAGTCGCGTAGCTTCATAATAATTTTGCAAAGCTTCCGCATAATTTCCTTCGGATTGAGCCAACATCCGTTACGGTCGTTCATTCTATTCAAAAAATCTCCGTTCCAAAACCGTACATGAGGTTTTCATCTCATACGGCTCCTCCCTTCTGTACATAATAGTACTAAGCGAAATAATCTATAGAATCAAAATAGAATTAGTCCCGTCTCATTATGAACCGAAAGGGGCTGGTATTTTTCCAAGAAATCTCTAGCCAACCTTCCCACAAGAGGTTTTTCTTAACACCAATGAATTCTATTAATGCTAGAGGAAAACGATAGCTCCAATAATTTCTTTGTTCTCAACGCCTCCTATTTAGAGGAATTAGCTACTTCAACGATCTTTGATGGTTATAGGGGTATCCAAAGTACAAACCTGATGGTTGTTTGTTATCCCAACCATTCTTCCCAGCCCTGATACCGATCAGGAAAGGGGTAATTTCTAACAAAGTTTTTCTCTTGTTGATTCCTATTTCTAGGTGTAGTGCTTTTCTCCCCTATGCTGCCTACGGATACTAATAGAGTAGGATTGGCCTGTAATCCATACCATACCATATCCTGTAGGTGTAACCTTTCGCTCAATACTCAAATCTACAATTGAAGTATCTGAAGCCGCATCAATCGAGGATACACGACGGAAGGAATTGTTAGTTCGCCTCACCTTCCCGAAGCGTGGGTTTGTTTGCTTTACAAATTTGGTTCTCTCTATGCCAACCCCCCTCTCTTTTTCGTAAGACTGAGGTATAGGTAGGGCTAAAAAAAAGCAAAAAAAAGAGTCAAATCGCACCATCTCTATAATAAGTAAATGCCTTTTTTTCTCCTGAGGTTGTCGGAATTATTCGCAATAAAATATTGGCTACAATTGAGGAGGTCTTATCAATGAAATTTCCATTTCCACGGGATCTAGGCATAATTCCCAACCCATTCTATATAGAATTGTTTTCATTCCTTCACAAAATAACATAAAAACAAACACATTCGATTCTTATAATTATAAATAGATTGATCCATATGCTCTACTCTAAATCCATATGCTTTAAATGGATAAGAGAGATATGGATTTTCCGCTCAGCTCAAATTGTATCCTTTTCCTTCTGCTTGGACACGAAGAGATATGAAATATTTGACTAAGACTGGATTTCATTCCACTTTCCTATTTCTGAACAACAACTTATGTTATCAACTATTTCGTGTTTTCAAAGTTATTAATTGTCTCATACCCTATTTTTGATTTCGATAGTATGGTGTAGCGTATCTTATGCAAACGGAATTCTAAGGTTTCTTTATTTTATTATGCAATAAGAAGAATTCTTCCATTTTCTTTTTCTTTAGTTGCGGGAAAACCCAAATTAAAACTTTTATTTTATAGCGAGCGCAATTTCTAGTAAAAAATCCTGTATCCTTCCACTTAGATCAAAAGGAATTTTTCCAATAGAACTATGGAACCCCCGAGTGGTTGCGGTTGTACCTGTACTGCAGGAATAAGAAAACTCGCTATTCACTCAGTTTATTTTCCATAATAAGTTATGTAGGAGAGATGGCCGAGCGGTTCAAGGCGTAGCATTGGAACTGCTATGTAGACTTTTGTTTACCGAGGGTTCGAATCCCTCTCTTTCCGTTTTTCTTAATTCATCAACGTTAAGGATCACAATGTATCAAATCAAATAACAATTTTTTCCAGCAATAATATAATATCTTATATTATCTTATTTTGATTTAATAGAAATTAGAAATTCTCTATAGCAAATTACTGTGGTATGTAAAATACACATAGAGGAAAAAAGAAAAAAGGATCCTAATCCTAGGGTTAATCAATTTTAGCTAGTTGATGGGAAAATACAAATTAATGGTAATGGTCTTAGGGCGATTTAGTTCGGGGAAAGGGGAAGGGGAAGAAAATTCTATGAACCTTTCCTTTTTTCGTTAAGTTCAAGTCTGACGAGAGTAATATTCTACAACTAACAACTCATTTATTTTGAGACCGACCCACTTCCTATCTAGGATTTTATTTACTAGTCCTTTATATTCCAACGTGTCAATCGCCAAATGCTTTGGCAATTTCCCCGGGTCCGATGAAGCAATATAATTTTGAACCAGACCTTTTGATCTTTGGTTATCTTTCGTAGTAATAATATCTCGGGGTTTGCAACGAAAACTTGGTATATTGACTATACGACCATTAACTAAAATATGTCTATGGTTGACTAATTGGCGGGCCCCAGGAATGGTTGAAGCCATACCCAATCGAAAAAGGATATTATCCAAACGCATTTCAAGTAATTGTAGTAAAACCTGGCCTGTTGACCTTTTTGCTTTTCCAGCGATATGTACATATCTAAGTAATTGTCGTTCTGTCAGACCATAATGAAAACGCAATTTCTGTTTTTCTTGAAGACGAATACGATATTGCTCCTTTTTCCCAGAATTGAATTTTTTTTTAAGATTACTTCCGGATTTAGGTGTTTTTCTAGTGAGTCCTGGTAAAGCTCCCAGACGGCGTATTTTTTTTAAACGAGGTCCTCGATAACGGGACATGAAGACTCCTTTTTTTATTTTATTGAAATTTCATTTTACACAATTAATTTCATTGTATTTACATTACAGAATACATCGAAATTAAAACTGAATTAAACTACAGGATAAACAGAGTAAAATCAACTAAAGTACCCCAAAAAATGGAATTTCATCAAAATCTTTTTTTTTTGTATATATATTATTTATTTTATTGTTTTGTATCTAGCAAAATTGTAAGGTAAAAAACATAAAAGATCCTGGATTCTCCATTTAATTCGGAAAAAAAGAGATTCTTGTTCGTAGAACATCGATAGAGAAAAAAAAGCCGACTATCGGATTTGAACCGATGACCCTCGCATTACAAATGCGATGCTCTAACCTCTGAGCTAAGTGGGCTTACATAACGGAAATAGTGTAACAAATAGAAATAGGTATAGTATAGGAAATCCGTAAAATCTCAGATATTAGTTATTAATCTTAGCTATTAACTAGTTCTAAATTTGAAGTTATACTTATAAAAATAAAAAAATACTAAAACTTCTTAAAGATAAAGTTAGCTTGATATGCTTAACTATAGGATATTAAAAAATAAAATTATAGAATTTATTGGTATTTTCATTCGATCATTATAGACTTTATTATTTGTTAATAATTTGAGGATTAATATTTCACTAAGGGGAACATAGAGTCAGAGTAAATAAAATTGCTAATTCTGATTAGAAAAAAAGAATAAATATCAAGCGTTATAGTATAATTTTGAATACTATAAAAAAGTAAGACGGGAGGTGGGGGAGATAAAAACTTTTGGATATATTGATTCGGATTGAATTGCAAATACATCAAGGATAGAATCAATTCAATTCTGAATTGCAATAAGCAAGCGAGGTCTCTCAAATAGAGTCGAACTGAACTGCTAGACTACGTTGAGTGATGAACTCAATGATTCAAAAAAAAAACTAAGAGATGGATGAAATTACACAAGGAATCCTGGTCTCAAAGAAGAGGGAAATGGGGATATGGCGAAATCGGTAGACGCTACGGACTTGATTGTATTGAGCCTTGGTATGGAAACCTGCTAAGTGGTAACTTCCAAATTCAGAGAAACCCTGGAATTAAAAAAGGGCAATCCTGAGCCAAATCCGTGTTTTGAGAAAACAAGGGGTTCTCGAACTAGAATACAAAGGAAAAGGATAGGTGCAGAGACTCAATGGAAGCTGTTCTAACGAATCGAGTTAATTACGTTGTGTTGTTAGTGGAATTCCTTCTAGTTCTAAATTAGAGAAAGAGGGGTTTTATACCTTATACATTTAATAAACACGTATAGATACTGACATAGCAAACGATTAATCACAGAACTCATATTATATTCTAATTATAATATAGGTTCTTTATCTTTTTTAAAAATGAAATTAGAAATGATAATGATTATGAAATAAAAAACTCATATCATAATTTTTTTTTTTCATTATTGTGAATCCACTCCAATCGAATATTGAATAATCAAATTCTTCAATTAAAATTCAAAGTTTTCGAGATCTTTAAAAAAGTGGATTAATCGGACGAGGACAAAGAGAGAGTCCCATTCTACATGTCAATACTGACAACAATGAAATTTCTAGTAAAAGGAAAATCCGTCGACTTTATAAGTTGTGAGGGTTCAAGTCCCTCTATCCCCAAATCCTCTTTTATTCCCTAACTATACTATATTATTATTATTTATCCTCTTTTTTTTTTTCTTTTTATCAATGCACTTTTTTTTCTTTTTATCAATGCAATGGGTTTAAGATTCATTAGCTTTCTCATTCTACTCTTTCACAAAGGAATGCGAAGAGAACTCAATGGATCTTATCCTATTCATTGAATAGATTTCTTTTTTATTAGAGTATCGGCAAGAAATCTTGGTTATTCACTCTATTTTTAAGTTTTATTTAAGTAAACCATGCACAATGCATAGGACTACCCCCCCCATTTTCAAATTTAAAATTTGAAATACTTTAATTAATTTTTAGTCCTTTTAATTGACATAGATACAAATACTCTACTAGGATGATGCACAAGAAAAGGTCAGGATAGCTCAGTTGGTAGAGCAGAGGACTGAAAATCCTCGTGTCACCAGTTCAAATCTGGTTCCTGGCAGAGAAAAAAAAAAAAAAGATCCACCGAATAGGTATTGATCCAAATACCTCGAGATGGATTGTGATACATATTCATTAATAATATTTATTCATCTAAGTGGATAAATCTATAATATAAATATAGAGGCACTTCTTTTTCTTTTTAAAGAAGTTTTAAAATATATCTTTTCTTTATGATAAAGAAGGGGGTGAGATTCCCCTTTATTTTTTTGCGTTTCTTAATTTTGTATTCCGCTATTCCGACGAATATTTTTTTAGTCTTGCTTATCTTTATCTTATCTTATTTTCCTAGTTGTGCTAAGTAATGTGCGCGGTACAAAGTTCCTGGTAGAGAACTTCTTTGAGTCATCCTATTTTTCTGTTCATATGAAGGAAATTAATATGCGATTTTCAAAATAGGGGAATCCAAATGAAACCCTTTTTTTGCTCAGTCTATCTGGAATGCTTTTGTATAATTAGGAATTAATTATAAATAGGTATTCCGTTTCATCTAGGAAAAGAACCTAAAAATATTCCTTGACTTGAATAAAATCTGGAGTTGTGTTGTATAAGTGAGCATGAATTTCTTATCATTCAATGAGCATCTTGTATTTCATAAAAATTGGGGGTTATATAATCCTTACGTAAGGGCCAGCCTATCCAACTTTCAGGCATTAGGATACGTTTAAGGCGCGGATGATTATCATAAGAGATTCCCACCATATCATAAGATTCGCGTTCTTGAAAATCGGCACTTCTCCAAATCCAGAAGACAGACGGAATTCTAGGATTATCCTTTTGGGCAAAGACTTTTATGCAGACTTCTTCTGGATTATCTATACCATATTGTATTCTCGTAAGATGATACACGCTAGCTAAAGATCCACCGGGTGCTACATCATAAGCACATTGGGAGCGTAAATAATTGTAACCATATACATATAAAATGACAGCAATGGAATCCCAATCCCCTGCTTTTATTTGTAAAGTCTCTATTCCTCGGTGATCAAAGCCCAAAGATCTATGAACCACCTCATGTTTGACTAGCCAATTAGATAACCAACCCTGCTGCATTGTCTTCATCTCTCCCTCTTTGTATAAATATTTCACATTTCGGATGCAAGTTTGAAAGATTGCCCTGCTTTTTATTTTTCTACACAAAAGAGCCCCTCTCCTAATTCACTAATTTGTAGGAAGGTACTGAACTTTTGGATTTGAAAAAAGTTTCAGAAGATATATCTAATGTAGATGGTGATTGATAGAGCAATTCTTGCTCATAAGTTCCTGTATGAGTACTGCGCCTAACATAAAGCTTGTGACTGGTAGTAAAACATCTATTTTTATTTTGAGATAGAGTTTGATCCTCAACTATTTCTCGCGATATCTTCTTACGAAGTTTTGTTAGGGCATCTATAACTGCCTCCGGTTTAGGTGGGCAGCCCGGCAAGTAGACATCCACAGGAATTAACTTATCAACTCCCCGAACAGTACTATAGGAATCCGTACTGAACATTCCCCCTGTAATAGTACAGGCTCCCATAGCAATGACGTATTTTGGTTCAGGCATTTGCTCGTATAATCTCACTAAAGAGGGAGCCATTTTCATTGTTACCGTACCGGCTGTTAAAATTAGGTCTGCTTGCCTAGGACTTGATCTTGGTACCAATCCATAACGATCAAAGTCGAATCGTGAGCCTATTAATGAAGCAAATTCAATGAAACAACAACTGGTACCGTATAGAAGGGGCCATAAACTGGAGAGTCTTGACCAATTCGAAAGATCATTTGGTGTAGTTGAAATAACAGAATTGGAACTTGTTTGGTCAAGTAAGGGAAACTCAATCAAATTCATAACTGTCTCAATAGAATCTTTTCCTTCTTTTTTTTTGTCTAAATATTCAGTTAAGACCATTCCAAGGCTCCTTTTCGCCATGCATAAACTAAACCAACAACTAAGATAAGCACGAAAATCAAAGCTTCGATAAAAACGGATACACCCAATACGTCGAAACTCATTGCCCAAGGGTATAGAAAGACGGTTTCCACATCAAAAACAACAAAAACGAGCGCAAACATATAATAGCGTATTCGGAATTGTACCCAAGCCCCTCCCATGGGTTCTATACCCGATTCATAACTAGAAAGCTTCTCTGGTCCTTCACTAACCGGGGCTAAAAGTCCTGAAATCGAAAATGCCAAAATAGGAATAAGGCTTGCTATTATTAGAAATGTCCAAAAAATATCATATTCGTGAAGCAGAAACATAATGTACTCCCATTAATGTGGAATAGGCGGAACTTAAATTAGTCAATTCAATTCAGCATTGTCAATTTATCCAGAACTTCTCTCTTTTCCTCGGTGAAACAAGAATCTTTTTTGTTCAAACAAAAGCGCTTAGTTTAAGTTTAGCCTTTGTTTCCTCTGTGCTGCATCTTCTTTAAAGATTCATCCAATGGAATCCCAACTCCCTTTCTTTTGGATTTCCATTCTATTTAGATATGGTGTATGTAGATCTAATTCTTATATAAAGAAAACTTTCTCGTTTCACTTTGTCTCGCTTTCTCTAGAATCTCTAGAAAAAAGAATAGCTCTATCCTTTATTTAATATTTAATAATAAAATAATAAGAGACTATTAAATAAAAATGAGAATACTACTAAATTAGAACCTAATTAAGATAGTAGGACTAATCTATGCAGTATAATTAATGAGAAGTAATACTATAAAATAAAAATAAAGAACTCTATTTCAGAACTATGAGACAGAATATTCTGTTTTCTTATTTACTCTTTACTTTATTTTTTCTATTTAAAGTTGATCAATTTACATAATGTATCTATAAACAAAGTAATAAATATACTTAAAACAAAGTAGGAATTCGCAAAATGGATAAAATCATTGCAGTTATTATAGGGAAGTCTAGAGATATCCTATTTGAAGGAGGACGGGATTCAAATCAGGGAAAGGATCCTTTCTTCTATTGATTTGATAGAAATTCGTTTTTCTTTTCCTGTCTGTATGATTTTGATTTTCGATGAATGAGCCTTTGGTAATGCTTTTATCTCTATTCTATGTCGCAGGCGCCTATCCAGTCTATAAACAAATACTAATGAGAAAATGAAAACTATACTAAACTAAAGAAAACATAGGATAGAGATCCTAAAATCTAAAAAAGGGCATATTAGGGCTATACGGATTCGAACCGTAGACCTTCTCGGTAAAACAGATCAAACGGATTATTATCGAAATGATTTGAACTGTTTCAAAGACCCAACATGCATTTTTTTGCATTGGGCTCTTTCATAAACTGATTTAAAGATCAGTTAGTCCACCATAGTTTTTCTTTACGGAAAGATAATGAGATGGCTCCCTGTGCTCTGATTGATTTTTTGTATTATGATCTATCTAGGAGCAATACCAAAGTGTTTCAAAGGAGGATTACCTTGACTTAGGTCTGCCTCCGGTCTAAATTAAATCAACCTAAGTGAAATGGAGTCTCTATCGTTCCACTGCAAGAGTTAACTATGAGACTTCATACACCTTAAAGTTCATAGAACGAAAAGAAGTTTTTTGGAGGCCCTTATCCTCATTACGCCTAGCATTTAGTGGGCTGGATATTTACCTTATCAACTAGCAAATCCATAAGGGTTCTATTTGATTAGGCACCTGAATTGGCACCTGAATCGGACTGAACCGACTGTTTGTCAGGCTACTGTTCTCCTATTCTCTCGAATCTATGAAGTAAGACATTGATTTTGCAATAAGATCGATTATGTTCATTGCATAATAAGCTCCTTTGAAAAGCATTGGCGCACGTGTAAACGAGTTGCTCTACCGAACTGAGCTATAGCCCTTATCAGAGATATCTTAACATATAGATAATTTCTTGTCAAGATGAATATTTTCTAATGCCAGAGGATACCCCTTTGATCTGTATCTGTTTAGTATTTAGTTTAGTATTTAGTATATAACAGACCAATAACAGAGCGGTATTGCTTAGAAAAGGGATTCAATATATAATCGATCGAAGTAATGGGTCTTCCTTTGTGGTGATAAATTGCCTACTTAACTCAGTGGTTAGAGTATTGCTTTCATACGGCGGGAGTCATTGGTTCAAATCCAATAGTAGGTAAGTAGGTAGAAAAATTACTAGATAGCATTGGACTTACTTCGCTTCGCTATCTAATAACTTTTTCTACCCCTCTTCCCTTTTTCTTTGTATCAACTATAAACCACTGGATTGTCTTCAATTGGATGGGGGAATCCAATTGACAGCCTCGATTCGTATCCTAGCTCGTCTGAGAGCGAGCTTCGCTTCAACCAAATCTTTCGTACCCTCAGCTTTACTCAAGTTAGCTTCGGCTATTTCAAGTGCCTTTTGAGCTTCTTCCGGATCAATATCACTACCCAGTTCCGCATCATTTCCTAAAATGATGATCTCATTATTAACTATTCTCGCAAAACCGCTCCACAGAATCGCTGTTAACCATTGGTCGTTGAGGAGGCGTATTCTCAAAGGACCCATATCTACTGCTGTGTTAATGGGGGCGTGGTTTGGTAATACGCCAATTTGGCCACTATTAGTGGATAAAATGATTTCTTTCACTTCACAATCCCAAATAATTCGCTTAGGAGTCAGTACATAAAGATTTAATTTCATTTCTTCGATTTGTTCTCCTCTTCTAAGGTTATAGCTTTCGTGCTAGCTTCATCGATGTTACCCACCAAATAAAAAGCCTGTTCAGGTAGGCCGTCTAATTCTCCGGAAAGGATTAGTTGAAATCCCCTAATAGTTTCCGCAAGAGCAACATACTTTCCTGGAGAACCAGTAAAAACTTCTGCCACAAAGAACGGTTGTGATAAGAAACGCTCAATTTTTCTTGCTCTTGCTACAGTTAAACGATCCTCTTCCGATAATTCATCCAAGCCAAGAATTGCGATAATGTCCTGAAGTTCTTTGTAACGTTGTAAAGTTTCCTTAACTCTTTGCGCAGTTTCATAATGTTCGTTGCCAACGATCCGAGGCTGTAACATAGTCGAGGTTGAATCTAAAGGATCTACTGCTGGATAAATACCCTTGGAAGCTAATCCTCTGGAAAGTACGGTAGTAGCATCCAAATGTGCAAATGTTGTGGCAGGGGCAGGGTCGGTCAAATCGTCTGCAGGTACATAAACTGCTTGAATCGAAGTTATAGATCCCTTTTTAGTAGAAGCAATTCTTTCTTGCAAAGAACCCATTTCTGTACTAAGAGTAGGTTGATAACCCACTGCGGAGGGCATTCTCCCTAATAAAGCGGATACCTCTGATCCTGCTTGAACAAAACGAAAGATATTATCGATAAATAAAAGCACGTCTTGCTTATTAACATCTCGGAAATATTCCGCCATAGTTAGGGCAGTTAAACCAACTCTCATACGAGCTCCCGGTGGTTCATTCATTTGGCCATAGACTAGAGCTACCTTTGATTCCTCAATATTTTTTTCATTAATTACTCCGGATTCCTTCATTTCCATATAAAGATCATTTCCTTCACGAGTCCGTTCCCCTACTCCACCGAATACGGATACGCCCCCATGAGCTTTAGCAATGTTATTGATTAATTCCATGATCAGTACTGTTTTACCTACTCCAGCCCCCCCAAATAGTCCTATTTTTCCTCCACGTCGATAAGGAGCTAAAAGATCGACGACCTTAATACCTGTTTCAAAGATGGATAATTTCGTATCTAACTCGATAAAGGCAGGCGCAGATCTATGAATAGGGAACGTTGCACTACTATCTACAGGACCCAAATTGTCAACAGGCTCCCCAAGAACGTTGAAAATTCGTCCGAGAGTAGCTCCACCGACCGGAACACTGAGAGGAGCTCCCGTGTCAATCACTTCCATTCCTCTCATCAACCCGTCCGTAGCACTCATAGCTACAGCTCTAACTCGATTATTTCCTAATAATTGTTGTACCTCACAAGTCACATTAATTTGCTTATCGGCAGTGTCTCTACTCTGGACTACCAAAGCGTTATAAATATAAGGTAACTTGCCTGGGGGAAAAGTGACATCCAGCACGGGTCCAATAATTTGATCGATACGACCTGTACTTTTTTCTTCAATTGTGGAAACCCCGGGAGGAGAAGTAGTAGGATTGGTTCTCATAATTATCACATAATTAAAAAAAAGGAATTTGTCGAAATTTTTCTTTTTTTATTGTTGAATAATGCCAAATCAAATCAAAAAAAATCCAAAAGTAAAAAGGAAATGAATTAGTTAATTCAATAAGAGAGAAAAGGGGACCAGGACTTGATTTCGTTGCCCAAGCGAATCCCATTCAATCGTTTACTCATGGAATGAGTCCATTGGAAAGTTCAATCAATCTTTTTTTTCATATACATTTTGCCTTTTGTGGAGGATCTGTGCCTACTCTACTTTCCTATCTAGGACTTCGATATACAAAATATATACTACTGTGAAGCATAGATTGCTGTCAACAAAGAATTTTATTAGTATTTAGTTAGGTATTTGCATTCAAAATAAGAAAAGAGAACTATTAAGAACTTGTAAAATAAGGATTAGGAATTAATTTGGGTTGCGCTATATCTATCAAAGAGTATACAATAATTATGGATTTGGTAAATCAAATCCATGGTTTAATAACGAACCGTGTTAACTTACCATAAACAACAACTCAATTCCTATCGAATTCCTATATTGGAATTCCTATAGGATAGAACATACACAGGGTGTACGCATTATATATGAATGAAACATATTCATTAACCTAAGCATGCCCTCAATTTTCTTTAATGAGTTGATATTATATTAATTGAATATCCTTTTTGTTTTACGAGATTTTTGCTAAAGTTTCATTTACGCCTAATTAACATCGAGTAGACCCTGTTATTGTGAGAATTCTTAATTCAAGAGTTATAGGGAGGGACTTATGTCACCACAAACAGAAACTAAAGCAGGTGTTGGATTTCAAGCTGGTGTTAAAGATTATAAATTGACTTACTACACCCCAGAGTATGAAACTAAGGATACTGATATCTTGGCAGCATTCCGAGTAAGTCCTCAGCCTGGGGTTCCGCCCGAAGAAGCAGGGGCTGCAGTAGCTGCCGAATCTTCTACTGGTACATGGACAACTGTTTGGACTGATGGACTTACCAGTCTTGATCGTTACAAAGGACGATGCTATCACATCGAGCCTGTTGCTGGGGAAGACAACCAATGGATCTGTTATGTAGCTTATCCATTAGACCTATTTGAAGAGGGTTCCGTTACTAACATGTTTACTTCCATTGTAGGTAACGTATTTGGTTTCAAAGCCCTACGTGCTCTACGTTTGGAGGATCTACGAATTCCCCCTACTTATTCAAAAACTTTCCAAGGCCCGCCTCATGGTATCCAAGTTGAAAGAGATAAGTTGAACAAGTACGGTCGTCCTTTATTGGGATGTACTATTAAACCAAAATTGGGATTATCCGCAAAAAATTATGGTAGAGCGTGTTATGAGTGTCTACGTGGTGGACTTGATTTTACCAAAGATGATGAAAACGTAAACTCACAACCATTTATGCGCTGGAGAGACCGTTTTGTCTTTTGTGCCGAAGCTATTTATAAATCACAGGCCGAAACCGGTGAAATCAAGGGGCATTACTTGAATGCGACTGCGGGTACATGTGAAGAAATGATTAAGAGAGCTGTATTTGCAAGAGAATTAGGGGTTCCTATTGTAATGCATGACTACTTAACTGGGGGATTCACCGCAAATACTACTTTGGCTCATTATTGCCGCGACAATGGCCTACTTCTTCACATTCACCGTGCAATGCATGCAGTTATTGATAGACAGAAAAATCATGGTATGCATTTCCGTGTATTAGCTAAAGCATTGCGTATGTCTGGGGGAGATCATATCCACTCCGGTACAGTAGTAGGTAAGTTAGAAGGGGAACGCGAAATGACTTTAGGTTTTGTTGATTTATTGCGCGATGATTTTATTGAAAAAGATCGTGCTCGCGGTATCTTTTTCACTCAGGACTGGGTATCCATGCCAGGTGTTATACCGGTAGCTTCAGGTGGTATTCATGTTTGGCATATGCCAGCTCTGACCGAAATCTTTGGGGACGATTCTGTATTACAATTTGGTAGGAGGAACTTTAGGACATCCTTGGGGAAATGCACCTGGTGCAGCAGCTAATCGAGTGGCTTTAGAAGCCTGTGTACAAGCTCGTAACGAAGGGCGCGATCTTGCTCGCGAAGGTAATGAAATTATCCGAGCAGCTTGCAAATGGAGTCCTGAACTAGCCGCAGCTTGTGAAGTATGGAAGGCGATCAAATTCGAGTTCGAGCCGGTAGATACTATTGATTAACTAGATAAAACTAAAGATAAAGAAGGTATAAATAAAAAAGAAACGAAATAAAAAGAGAAAAAAATCAGTTATGAAATGCAGTAATTCTTCTTTATTCTTCTAATTGATTGCAATTAAACTCGGCTCAATCTTTTTTAGAAAAAAAAGATTGAGCCGAATAAAAATAGATCATGATATGATCATGAGACTTGACAAATTGAGATTCGTCTATTCTATATATCTAGAATATATATATTAAGGTATAATACAATAAAGAAATACAAATAAAATAATAAAATAATAAAATATAGTATTATCATATGATAATGATAATGGAATCAAATACGCAGTATTTACAGAAAAAAGTCTTCGTTTATTGGGAAAGAATCAATATACTTTTAATGTCGAATCGGGATTCACTAAGACAGAAATAAAGCATTGGGTCGAACTCTTCTTTGGTGTTAAGGTGGTAGCTGTGAATAGCCATCGACTACCTGGAAAAGGTAGAAGAATAGGACCTATTCTGGGCCATACAATGCATTACAGACGTATGATCATTACCCTTCAACCGGGTTATTCTATTCCACTTCTAGATAGAGAAAAAAACTAAAGGAGAATGAATGAAAAAAGACATAGTTTGGAAGTTAGACCTTTTTATAGGACTCTCTTTCAATTTCAAAAAAGAGGACGTTTGAAACTTTTAACAGGCGTAATCGTGAGTCAACAAGTGACTCGAACTGTGTGTAAAAAAAGAAGCATTTTTTTTTTTTCAAAATGCTAGAACTAGATAAGGAAGTTTTCTATAACCTTGAGAAAAAGGATAAAAAGGTAGTTTTTTTTTAGTTTATGACTCCGATCAAGAGCGAGAAATCCTTGATTTGGGATTGGACATAGAACCTGGACCCATCGTAGAGACGTTTAGTTCAAAAGAAAGGATCGTATCCTGATGGTAAGAATTATACTTTCGTGGAAATACAGCGCTATAGACTTCAATGCGGTAGAGTAGACGTTTTGTTTCTAATTTTTCTGGACCAAACCTCCGCTCCGACCCAACGATACAATGAATTTTTTCTGTTCATATTCATAAATAAAAAAGATTCGGAATCGCAATGCTACTATATGCGTCCAGAGGAGTATTTGGAATAATATTCTTCTATAATCCATTATTGCGGGGGGTCTTACTAACAGGGCTTCGCTGCACGGGACAGGTCTTCGTCGAAAAGCTAACTCCACCCGGCATTTTCATACCCTTTCTTTGGGTGGTATATCGCCTTTTAAAGTCTAAGAGGGTAGTAGGGGATCTATAGTAGGTAAGATAATTTGCCCTTTGATTTTGATTGAATATACTATTTTTCCGCCTTTACCACGCATTATTGTATGCGCTTCTAGAGAAGTATGTATGCAGGAAGTAAATTCTAACCGCTTTCTTTTGAATCCAATTTCAAATTAGATTAGAAAGATAGAAAGGCCATGAGGATGGGAAAATCAAAATAAAATCTTTTTAATTAGTTCTCCTTTTTTGGAATTTTCTTATTATCCTTTCATTTTTTTTACAGAATATTTTTCAAACTAAAAATAAAAAATACAATACAATAGTCAATATTCCTTATAATAGATATACTTAATTATATCATAAGAATCTTAAGATATTTTTCGACTAGATAGAAATAGTAAATTTGAATTGAGACACCTATTCCATGACGGATTTAAACTTACCTTCTATTTTCGTGCCTTTAGTAGGCTTAGTATTTCCGGCAATTGCAATGACTTCTTTATTTCTTTATGTGCAAAAAAATAAGATTGTCTAGTATTTTTTAGTGTAAGTAATATAATATGGTAGGGTATGTGGCTTTTTCTACACACACTTTCTACACACAAATGAAAAACGGTTATGGATGCGGATATAGGCTACGAGCATAAATGCATGAATATGCAGAGCCAGGTATAGCGAGTTTTATTTTATTTATTTTAATTGAATCAACGAATATTTTTTGAATAGAAAGTCAATGTATCTAACCTATTATTTCACAGGAGTACTAGTTGCTGAAGGCGATTTCAGAATCAAAAAAAGTAAAGTCAAAATTATTTAGCTTATTCTCTCAATTTCAATCGACCGCTGCTGGATTTAGTATATCTAATATGAATTGGCGATCAGAACACATATGGGTAGAACTTCTAAAAGGTTCTCGAAAAAGGGGTAATTTTTTCTGGGCCTGTATTCTTTTTCTAGGTTCACTAGGATTCTTATCGGTTGGGATTTCCAGTTATCTTGGTAAGAATATTATATCTATACTTCCATCTCAAGAAATTCTTTTTTTTCCGCAGGGGGTCGTGATGTCTTTCTACGGAATCGCAGGCCTATTCATTAGCTCCTACTTGTGGTGTACTATTTTGTGGAATGTAGGTAGTGGTTATGACCGATTCGATAGAAAAGAGGGAATAGTGTGCATTTTTCGTTGGGGATTCCCTGGAATAAAACGTCGCGTCTTCCTTCGATTCCTTATGCGGGATATCCAATCAATTAGAATTCAGGTTAAAGAGGGTCTTTATCCTCGTCGTATTCTTTATATGGAAATCCGGGGCCAGGGGATCATTCCCTTGACTCGTACTGATGATAAATTTTTTACTCCACGAGAAATTGAACAAAAAGCTGCCGAATTGGCCTATTTCTTGCGCGTACCAATTGAAGTATTTTGAGGTATCTTTTTTGAACTGAGTTGAATGAAGAAAAGAAGAATTGGAAGAAGAAAAGTTTTCTCAACACAGGGAGGAAGTCCCTTCTAAATTGGATTTGTTATTGTAAGGGGATTTTTAAGTATTTATCTAAAGGAAGGAACAAACGAGGATAAGAGAAATTTGCTTTTAATTTTTTTTTATCCAAGTTAGATATATCGCATACTATTCTTCCTTTTTCATCCGAAAGGGCTTTTTTTTTATTCTATTTCACTATTTCATTCCATCTAGATCTAAGAAAGAACCCAATGCACTGAAATTCCACTAATAACTAATATACAAAAAAGAAGAATAGATACAGGGTATCAAACCTATAGAGTTTTTGCTTCAAAGAAATAGAAATATCATGAAATAGAAATATCATCATATAGAGTCAGGGAATGGAATAGAGTCAGCGAATGAAGCATATTCATTAACAACTCCATTTACAGATCAAAAATGAAAAAAAAGAAAGCATTGCCTTCTTTACTATATCTTGTATTTATCGTACTTTTGCCTTGGGGGGTCTCTTCCTCATTTAACAAATGTCTGGAACTTTGGATTAAGAATTGGTGGAATACCAGGCAATCCGAAACTCTCTTAACTGATATTCAAGAGAAAAGGATTCTAGAAAGATTCATAGAATTAGAAGAACTTTCTCTCTTGGACGAGATGATAAAAGGGAAACTAAAGACACATGTACAAAAACCTCCTACAGGAATACACAAGGAAATAATACAATGGGTCAAAATAAATAATGAGGATCATCTCCATACCATTTTGCATTTCTCGACAAATATAATCTGTTTGGCTATTCTAAGTGGTTCTTTTTTTCTGGGTAAAGAGGAACTTGTCATTTTGAATTCTTGGGTTCAGGAATTCTTCTATAATTTAAATGACTCAATAAAAGCTTTTTTTATTCTTTTAGTTACTGATTTTTTTGTTGGATTTCACTCCACCCGTGGTTGGGAACTAGTAATTCGTTGGGTCTACAACGATTTTGGATGGGCTCCTAACGAGCTTATTTTCACTATTTTTGTTTGTAGTTTTCCAGTAATTCTAGATACATGTTTGAAATTTTGGGTCTTTTTTTGTTTAAATCGTCTATCTCCTTCGCTTGTAGTCATTTATCATTCAATTAGTGAAGCATAAATTCATTTGATCTCCCGATATTAATATTAATCAAATTAGCAAGCATCTTTTTTTAGAAAGAAAGCCCTTTTCCATTTTAGCAAAATTCTTTCTATTTATACCTACTTTAAGGTATTCATCATTGCAGTACAACTGTTGCAGTAGAATGACAACAGATTCGTGTATAGGGAACTAGATTAGCTTAGCTACCTATCTAATTTATTGTAGAAATTCTGGGATCTGCGATTGGACATGGAAAATAGAAATACTTTTTCTTGGGTAAAGGAACAGATAACTCGATCGATTTCTGTATCGATCATGATATACGTAATAACTCGGACATCTATTTCAAATGCATATCCCATTTTTGCGCAGCAGGGTTATGAAAACCCACGAGAAGCAACTGGACGAATTGTATGTGCCAATTGCCATTTAGCTAGCAAGCCCGTCGATATTGAAGTTCCCCAAGCTGTGCTTCCCGATACTGTATTTGAAGCAGTTCTTCGAATTCCTTATGATATGCAATTGAAACAAGTTCTTGCTAATGGAAAAAAGGGAGGGTTGAATGTAGGTGCTGTTCTTATTTTGCCCGAGGGATTCGAATTAGCGCCGCCCGATCGTATTTCCCCTGAGTTAAAAGAAAAGATAGGAAATCTTGCTTTTCAGAGTTATCGTCCCGATAAAAAAAACATTCTTGTGATAGGCCCTGTTCCCGGTAAGAAATATAGTGAAATTGTCTTTCCCATTCTTTCCCCTGATCCTGCTACGAAGAAAGATGCTCATTTCTTAAAATATCCCATATATGTAGGGGGAAACCGAGGAAGAGGACAGATCTATCCTGATGGTAGCAAGAGTAACAATACAGTCTATAATGCTACGTCAACAGGTATAGTAAGAAAAATACTACGTAAAGAAAAGGGGGGGTATGAAATATCCATAGTTGATGCATCAGATGGACGCCAAGTGATTGATATTATACCTCCCGGACCAGAACTTCTTGTTTCAGAGGGGGAATCCATCAAGCTTGATCAACCATTAACAAGCAATCCTAATGTGGGAGGTTTTGGTCAGGGGGACGCAGAAATCGTGCTTCAGGATCCATTACGTGTCCAAGGCCTTTTGTTCTTCTTCGCATCCGTTATTTTGGCACAAGTTTTTTTGGTTCTCAAAAAGAAACAGTTTGAAAAGGTTCAATTGTACGAAATGAATTTCTAGGTCCCGGGATTTCTTACCATCAAGTTGGTAAAAAGCCTCGATTTATTGGCAATTGCTAGAATTATCTATGATCTATTTTGGAAATCCTTTTTTTGTTTAGACTGCTTTTTGTTTATGAGATGTCTGGAATTCCTTATTTATATCCCATGCAAAAGAAGAGAATCCAAGGCAAAGGCGAGAACAATCAAATTAAAATTTCTTCTTTTTCGGAGGGATTGCAGGTCTTCTTAATCGTCTATTCGGCACAAGAAAAAGCCTTTTTCTTGTGCCGATTCTTCTTGTATCAAAATAAGAATCCTTTTTCTTCCTAATTCGTCAAAGATTACTATTTCTTCTTTATTCGGGTCTGTCTCTTGGACCTCTTTTTCTTTTGCTTAGGTTTAGCCGAGGTAGTGGACAAACAGAGGGGAAGAAAATATGGCGGGGGAAAAATTTCTTGTGATTGTGAGCAAATTGCTTGGCTTGTTTAATTAAGTTCAACTTCAAATTTACAGAAATTTTGCAAAAAAAAAGTAAACTCTTCCATTGAAGGTTTTTTTATTTTTAGGCTAGTTGAATAGTTTTGATTAAGGTTTTATTAGTTTATTACTCGAAACTAAATCAAGGATTTTCAGGATACTTCCTTCGTGGAATAAGATATTGGATCCTCGAGTGATCTCTTTTTCTTGTTGCTTCATAAGAGTGAATCGAATAGATTCAATTCGCGTTATAAGAGTAAAATAAAAATTCCGCGGGTCCTTTCCGCTCTAATCAGATAAAGGGGGGTAAGGACCCGCTAAGCTCCTACTTTTTCATGTTTACAATCTGGTCCCTCCGATTACTATAGAGATGAACCCAATCCAGAATATGAACCATAAAAGAAAACACCTACTAAACCAATCACAGCAATACCAGCTACAGTACCTATCAGCCAAAGAGGAATTCTTCCAGTAGTATCGGCCATTTCCCCTACTTTCCTCCACATTTTATCAATTGGTCATGCTAGAGACAAAAACAGTCATGGGTAGTTATAAGGATGGTATCCTTCCAAATGGGATAAGAGAATTCTTATTAGTCTCTTTCTTTCTCTCAATTGAAGAAGTAATTGGAAAATAAAACAGCAAGTACAAAAATGAGTAATAAACCCCAGTATAGACTGGTACGATTCAATTCAACATTTTGTTCATTCGGGTTTGATTGTGTCATAGTTCTATAGTTGGAATTTGTTTTATCGTTGGATGAACTGCATTGCTGATATTGATCCCAAGAAAAAAACAGTAGGTACAGCTAGTCCGTGAATAGCCAGCCATCGCACTGTAAAAATAGGATAGGTTCGATCTATGGTCATTGAGGGCCTCCTAAAAGGATCTACTAAATTCATCGAGTTGTTCTAAAGAATCAAAACGGTCGGTTATTAACGGAATTCCTTGTCGGCTTTCCGTGAAATACTCGTTTGGCCTAGGACTTCCAAACACGTCATAAGCTAAACCCGTACTGACAAATAACCAACCCGCAATGAATAGGGAAGGTATAGTAATGCTATGAATAACCCAGTATCGAATACTGGTAATAATATCAGCAAAAGAACGTTCTCCCGTGCTTCCAGACATGCTGAACTCCCAAAATTTTTGTACATTCAAAAAAGGAATTGATTCCGTAAAAGATGGGATCGACCAGTAAATAGAAAATTACTGATATTTCATCCTTGTGAGATTGTCAATTTTGTACCAAAGGTGTATTTTGAGTATACCGAATTAGTATAGCTATCCTTCCTATGGCACAGCAATCTGGTTTTGCCTGGTTCCGAAACATAATTACTTTTTTATTTTTTTTTTGTCTATAGGTAAGCTATATGTTATTCAAGGCATCAATAGAAAACCCCATTTTTGTAGGTTCTACTTACTTTTCATTGGCTTCGGAATAATAGAGTAATTCGGAATAGCAGCCAAAATCTTGGGAAAATCTAAGTTAATGATCAATAGGTTTGGATAAATAATTTAGGAAGGATATTCTCATACTGACACAATACAAGGACAAGTATATGTGAAATCTATCCTTTCATAATTCGTAATTCATCCTTGTATTGTTTGTTGGATTAGGTCTAACTTTCTTGACCAAACTGCGAGCGCGGAACTTTACGAGATGAAATAGGGAAAGACAGAAGATAGAATAGAACTTAAAAGGATAATTGAAGTGACTCGTCTTCGAATCTACTTTGGTTGGAGTTCGAAAAAGGAATAAAAATAAAGTAAATTCAAGGAAGAGCTTTCTTTTTTTTTTTTTTTTAACAGCCCCTTGGCAGGTCGTGGAATGCTTTTGTTCTCCTCTTATTCCATATGGAATACAATCAGTTAAAATAAGAAGGAATAGGGGAATATTCGATCGTTCACTCCAAAAAGAGGGTCCTATTGAAAAAGAAATTATCCAAAATAGAAAGAAGTTTTTTTTTTCAAATTCAATTGTTTATTTATCTCTTATTCAAAAATTTCCCTGAAAATTGAATTTCTTTTTTTCATTCAATGGGGTTAGATGATCTAGTTCTTAATATTATTACTTTACTCAATTGACAAATTCCACAACAAATCTCTTGATTCGGAATTAGGGACTCATGTATCATCTGATGAATCCACTTTCTTTTACACTTCTGTATCTTACTCTATCTTGTTTTTTAGTATTATCTAAAATAACTGATGAATTATGAATTTTCCATAACTTAGGTAAATGCTTTACCAACATATGTAGTGTAGTAAAAAAAAATAAATGGAATTTAACTCTTTCATGCTTACTTTAACTAGTTATTTTGGTTTTCTACTGGCTGCTTTAACTATAACCCCAGCTCTATTTATTGGCTTGAACAAGATACGCCTTATTTGAATTGACTGAATAATTATAATTCAGAAAAGAAAAATCTTTCTTTGGGATTCCTGGCATTCTACGACTCTTTTCCAGACTAATTAGGAATTCTTTTCTTGGTCATTGAGATTCGTGGATAATTTAGAGTACTATTTAGGGATAGATCGTACCTCTTTTTTTATCCCCTCGAACAAATCGAAATGATTGAAGTTTTTCTATTTGGAATCGTCTTAGGCCTAATTCCTATTACTTTAGCGGGATTATTCGTGACTGCGTATTTGCAATACAGGCGTGGGGATCAGTTGGATCTTTGATTGAGTCATTTTTTTTTTTTGATTGACCTCCTCCAGACCAGAGAGGAGGTCAAATTGAAATTGGAGTTACAATTCAATTTTGTTAAGTTATTTTACTCTGCTTCGACATAAAATAGATGGAATCACGCTCTGTAGGATTTGAACCTACGACATCGGGTTTTGGAGACCCGCGTTCTACCGAACTGAACTAAGAGCGCTTTCATTCATTCAAAAAGAAAATCTTTTTCTATTCCTAATGTATCTCACGTACGTATAGTCTCCACAAATTCAAGTTATACCCACTTTACTTTAATTGATCTCGTCGCTACTGCCTATAAAGAAGAAAGAAGTAATAGGTAGGGATGACAGGATTTGAACCTGTGACATTTTGTACCCAAAACAAACGCGCTACCAAGCTGCGCTACATCCCTTTTCCAAATTAAATTGTTGTACAATGCCATTGTACACAATTCCTGTCTTCTTTTCCACATCATAATTTTCTTCTTCTTTCTTTCTCTATCTATATATAGAACCCTCGTGTCATTTCTTCTTTTTGGTCTCATATAATTAAGGAATTATATACATATAAAATCCAATATAATTTCGCCTATAAAAGAAGGATTACTTTTCCTTGGTAATATATAGGAAGAAGGGGTCATCTTTTTCTTTTTTAGGGATAGGAAAATTTCGTCGATATGGTTCATTTTATATATAGCATAACAATCTTGGGCAAGAGTTTATGATCATATATGTATTCCAACAAGGAAGGAGGATTTTCAATGCGGGATATAAAAACATATCTCTCTGTAGCACCCGTGCTAAGTACTCTATGGTTTGGTGCTTTAGCAGGTTTATTGATAGAAATTAATCGTTTATTCCCAGATGCTTTGTCATTCCCTTTTTTTTAATTCTAGTTATTGCTATGGGAGGGATAGATTTCTTCGTGATATGACAAAATTTGATCCTTTTCAATCTTTTTTTAGTATCGGAAGGAAAAAGAAAGAAAAGATGGATTGGGTTGAACCTCAGAGTCATTAAAAATTTGGTAAACCCCATTTTTGAAAATAGAAATTCAATTTAAAGGGGTACCCAAGCTAAATAAGGCCTCAGAAATCAGAGCATAGAAAAGGCGGGGCTGGCTAATTAAATGAAAGGATTTCGAACCAAAATCTTTGCTAATTCGACAAGGATTGTATTCTTTAATTATTTCTCTATTTTTTATTACTTAATTAAAGAATAAAAAAAAATTATTCTAATGAATTTTATTCTTCTTCTTCGGATTCAAAATAGAAGAATAAAAGAATAAGTAGAAGAATTAAGTTAAGTCAATCCAAAAAGAAAAGGAGGTTCATGGCCAAGGGAAAAGATGTTAGAATCAGAGTTATTTTGGAATGCATCAGTTGTGTTCGAAAAGGTGCCAATGAGGAATCGACGGGGATTTCTAGATATAGTACTCAAAAGAATCGCCACAATACACCCGGACAATTAGAATTCAAAAAATTTTGTCGTTATTGTCGCAAGCATACGACTCATCACGAAATAAAGAAATAGGAACATCGTGTGTTTGATCTTTCCAAACAACAGAAAGAGTAAGAACTTCATATTTAATATATAAAGAAAACATAGTATAGAATACAAAATACAAATCAACTCATCTGATTTCCGGTAGATATTATTTCATATGTATAGAGGGTATTCATATACTATAATATGAATCAAATAAGATATGGATCAAAGAAAAACTACTTCTTCTGGATCCTAAATTAATAAAATAAAGAAGTGAATTTTCAAATTTTCAAATTTTAAATAAGGAATAAATCATGTATACATCTAAACAACCTTTTCTTAAATCTAAGCAACCCTTTAGTAAATCCAAGCAAACTTTTAATAAATCCAAGCAACCCTTTCGTAAATCCAAGCAAACTTTTCGTAAATTCAAGCAACCTTTTCGTAAATCTAAACAACCTTTTCGTAGGCGTCCCCGGATTGGCCCGGGAGATCGAATTGATTATAGAAACATGAGTTTAATTAATAGATTTATTAGTGAACAAGGAAAAATATTATCGAGACGAATAAATAGATTAACCTTGAAACAACAACGATTAATTACTCTTGCTATAAAACAGGCTCGTATTTTATCTTTCTTACCGTTTCGTAACTATGAGAACGAAAAGCAATTTCAAGCCCAGTCAATTTCAATAATTACAGGTTCTAGACCCAGAAAAAATAGACATATTCCTCAATTAACGCAAAAGTACAATTCCAATCGAAACTTAAGAAACAACAACCAAAATTTAAGAAACAACAACCGGAACTTAAGTTCCGATTGTTGATGTTTTATTCGAATTCGAAAGGGCCAGACCTATATATATTATAAAGAAAGTAATCCAGCTCGTTGATTCCTACCACTTAATCTTAATTTATTGTATCTTCCCGGAGTTCCCTCTCCGGGAATTCATCTTTTATTATTCCAGTATATTACTTTATTTATACCTTTAATTGATGATCTTTATTTTATTGGAAATCGTGTAAAGATTATTTGGATTTGATACAGCTACTTGTGCAAGCATTTTACGATTAAGAATCAATTTCTTCTTGTACAGGTTGTGTATTAATTTACTATAACTATCGAATACTTTATATACCCGCGTTGCTGCGTTTATCCGAGTGATCCACAAACGACGAAAATCCCTCTTTTGCCTACCTCTATCTCGATGAGAGGAAACAAAAGCTCTTTTTACCTGTTGGGTAATCATTCGATTAAGTCTTAAATGAGCCCCTCTAAAGTTTGAGGCAAATGAACGCATTTTTGTTCGTCGTCTCCGGGCTATATATCCTCGCGGAACTCTGGTCATTGAATCAAATTAACCTTAATGAATAACTAATGATTTCTCTTCTTTTAGCCACCCTTTTTCTCATTAATAACAAAACTAATTATTCCGATATATAAAATATTAATTCCAATGGCTTTTGCTATAGTAACCTTCCCAACCACGATTTTTTATTCCACTCCGTTCAGTTATTTCTATACGAAATAACAAATTCATTCTAATAATACTAAAAAAAATAGTGGGTTCCATCGTTTCTATGGTTCCCTTTTAAACGGTGAGGCCCTCTCTATACACCGGAGCCCTTTCTTTCATCAAAAGGTATTGCGAACTTGTATAGTCCACATTCTTTGGCTCTACCTATCCATTATAGAGTAAATAGCTCTTTTCACAATAAGAGTTATCCATACAGTGACGGTATTTAATTATGAAAGTTGGCTAAGTAGCTGACCCTGTTAGTCCGTTCTTTTAAGATAAAGGAGCATAAGCCTTTTTCTTTTTATTACTATTTCCTCCGCTTAATGGATAACCATTTGCTACCAATGGGAGAATTGCTTCTTATTTCCAATTTAGATAATTGGATTTGCACCAAAGGAAACCATAAATTCCATATACCATAGAAATCTAGGATAGAGAAGCTATATCCTATTCATTGGTACTAATCATGGATACTTCAATTTTTTTTATATTTGTTTGAAGTCATGATCTGAACGAGTCGCACATACACCCTAGCACATGTTCCTCGACGCTGAGGGCATCCTTTAAGCGCGGCCGTTTTTCGAGCATTTCGTATTGGCTGTCTTGCGTTTCTAATAAGTTGTTTAACCGTCGGCATGTTGTATGTATATAGAAAAAAATGGATTGGTTTAGATCCATCTTAACCTGATGATTGCTCATCATGAAGTCTTTCTATTTTCTATTAAATCGAGGAAAACACGAATTTAGCTGTGAAATAACTTTACAAGAAATCCGGACACTACCAATCCTTAAACATTTCTGGAAACCACACTGGATCAGTATCGCAGTGCTTGTCAATCATTTCATCCCCTACAATATCGACAAGTCCATAAGCTTTGGCTTCGTCTGCTGACATAAAAACATCCCTTTCCATGTCTTCGGATACAACCCAAAAAGGCTTGCCTGTTCTTACTGCATAAACCCTTGTGATCATTTCGCGAACTTTGTGTAACTCTTCTACTTCTAGTAAAAATTCTGGTGTCCTTGCCCGATAATAAGCACTAGCAGGTTGGTGAAGCATAATCCTCGCGTGAGGGAATGCTATACGCTTGGTGGGTTCTCCTCCAAGCAGAATGAAGGACGCCATGGAGGCGGCTATTCCGAGGCATATTGTATATATATCTGGTGTCACCGTTTGCATCGTATCAAAAATAGCCATTCCTGAGATTAGCCACCCGCCTGGGGAGTTTATAAACAAAAAAATATCACTAATTCCATCTTCTATACTCAGATATACCATGAGACCTGTAATATGATTCGTGATCTCGCAACGAATCTCTTGACCTAAAAAAAGTGTCCTTTCTCGATACATAACATTGTATAAGTCAACCCAAGTCGCTTCTTCATCTCCAGGAATCCGGTAAGGTACTTTTGGAACACCAATGGGCATATTAGATTAATATTATTAAATTTAAGTAAGAAAACCACACTTTAATATGGAAACGTAAGAATGGAACAGAAAGAAAGAATCCGCAGTTTATTGTCTTAATTTTTATTCTTATTCTATATGAATATTATAGATTCTATTAATACGTAGATTGAAAGGTTATACATATAAGGAATGTAAGACAGATTGAATAAAGAAAAGGGAATGGGTGATTTGAATGCTAAACAAAGAGGGGTAGCGATCTATTCTTCGTTTTTTCCAAATTGGCCAAGTTACCCATTGCATATTGGCACTTATCGAGTATAGAATAGATCTGCTTCTCTTTCTTCTTATGAACAGAATTGGCTTCTTATTTTTAATGGAATGAAATAAATATTCGCGCTTTCTGACACAGAATCCCCTAGAAGGGTTAGGTACATAGGATATGGATAGTCTTTTTCAATGCGATAAAATAAAGCGACATCGTGTCTATTTTTCTTTGCTAAAGGGGTATTTCCATGGGTTTGCCTTGGTATCGTGTTCATACTGTCGTATTGAATGATCCGGGTCGATTGCTTGCGGTGCATATAATGCACACAGCTCTAGTTTCTGGTTGGGCTGGCTCAATGGCTTTATACGAATTAGCAGTTTTTGATCCCTCTGATCCTGTTCTGGATCCAATGTGGAGACAAGGTATGTTCGTAATTCCCTTCATGACTCGTTTAGGAATAACGGATTCGTGGGGTGGTTGGAGTATTTCAGGAGGAACTGTAACAAATCCGGGTATTTGGAGTTATGAAGGTGTGGCAGGTACGCATATTGTGTTTTCTGGCTTGTGTTTCTTGGCAGCGATCTGGCATTGGGTATATTGGGACCTAGAAATATTCTCTGATGAGCGGACGGGAAAACCCTCTTTGGATTTGCCCAAGATCTTTGGAATTCATTTATTTCTTGCAGGGGTGGCTTGCTTTGGCTTTGGGGCATTTCATGTAACGGGTTTGTATGGTCCTGGGATATGGGTATCCGATCCTTATGGACTAACTGGAAAAGTACAAGCTGTAAATCCAGCGTGGGGTGCAGAAGGTTTTGATCCTTTTGTTCCGGGGGGAATAGCTTCTCATCATATTGCTGCGGGTACATTGGGTATATTAGCGGGCTTATTCC
>NW_028260368.1:2833887-2839710 GCF_056163025.1 Triticum urartu | reverse complement strand
AAAATGAGCTTTGCTCTTCTGGGCGCTGGGCGCTCCCGTGGTTCGCGAGAAGGAAAAAGGACTAATCTTTTGTTACATCTGGCACGAGATGAAAAAGAGAGAGCTTCGTCTATCGATGAACAGCAGATTGACGGAGCTCTTGGCATTGCTTTGTTTTTCTCTCCTTTCCTATCAGCGAGTTCCGATCCTTTTGTTCGAAATTTCTTCGTTCGTACCGAACCGCTTGCAGAATCAAATCCAGTTCCACAAGATCCTATATCAGCTATACATCCTCCTTGCATTTATGCCGGAGATGTCGCCAGTGCTATGGGCTTTGGGTTATGTAGATCAAAAATGATGAATGGGATTGTGGCACTCCACTCGCCGCCAATGCGGAAGGATGCCGCCGAAAAGAATGGAACGCTGCTTCGCTCTGCTGGATGCGTCGGATCCCATATAAGAAGCTCGCTCTTTACCCGATCATTCAAACATTTTGTGGGCGGCGCGCCTGCTCTATTGTTGCGTAGCAATAGAAGCCTGCTCATGCTGCTTCGGCGGCGCTTTTTCGCCTTCTCTTCGCTCTGGACAGGAGCGCTAATGGACACGGGGAGGGAGCAGGCGAAGCGTGTCGTTCGTAATGGAAAGAAAGACACCACTACTTCGCCTCTTTGTTGGACCGCCGGCGCGAACACGGTGGTCTCTGACCAGGACCAGGAACCAATTCGAATTTGGATCTTGACATGTCGGTTGTTTTTAACCGTAGGCATCTCGCCAGGAAGTTGGTGGGCTCATCATGAATTAGGTCGGGGTGGCTGGTGGTTTCGGGATCCCGTAGAAAATGCGTCTTTTATGCCTCGGGTATTAGCCACAGCTCGTATTCATTCAGTAATTCTACCCCTTCTTCATTCTTGGACCTCGCTTCTGAATATTTTGACTCTTCCATGCTGTGTCTTAGGAACCTTTTCAATACGGTCCGGATTGCTAGCTCCCGTTCATAGTTCCGCTACAGACGATACACGAGGAAGATTTTTATGGCGGTTCTTCCTTCTAATTACAGGCATATCTATGACTCTTTTTTACCAGATGAAGCAGGAGGCATCGGTCCGTAGAACCTATAAAAAAGAGATGGTTGTGGCGCGAAGTACTCTTGTGCACCTACGTCACTCGGCTCGCGCGCAACCCCGCCCCGTTATGTTATGTTATGGAAGAATTTAGCTTCTTGCTGGGCTGGTTATTCAGAGCCAGCAACTGGCTGCCGGATTTCGTCCCGTCCGTAGCGCTTCGGAAGTCACTCTGGCGTGGCGCTGCTGGATACTTCTGATCAATAGGAATAGGAGGAAAAAAAAGCTTATGATGAGCATCTATTGGAGTCGATCATTTCCAAGATCTAATTCTAGTTTCTTATTATGTAGTGGAAACGCCTCACAATCTTCAGTTTTACGCTTACGCTTAAGGGAAGAAATGTTCTTGGTGGATGCAGGCCCTGGTACCCCAAAAATTTGTATGCAAGATGAGCTTACAGGACTGCCAATCAAGCGAGCCACCAGGTTTGAGAATAAGGTGGGATCCAAGAATGTAGTGGCTGGTGAATCACTGATCAAAAAGCGGATTTTTGAGAGATTCTTCATCGATCTAGTGGCCGGTGAATCACTGATCAAAGAGCGAGCAGCCGCCAGGTTTAATGATTTTGTGGGATCCCTGGATGTAGCGGCTGGCGAACCGCTTCTTCTTCCACAAAGATTCAGACAAAACCGAGCTTGGATAGAACTGAAGAAGATTTGGCGAACGAAGAAAAAGGTAAAAGGGTTTATTATAAAAAAAATCAAAGGAGGTTATTCAGTAGCCATCGCGGGTTTCATTACTTTTCTTCCATTCAAAAAAGCTCTTCTAAAAAAAAGGATAGCGAATGA
Source organism: Triticum urartu (assembly GCF_056163025.1). Taxonomy (NCBI): domain Eukaryota; kingdom Viridiplantae; phylum Streptophyta; class Magnoliopsida; order Poales; family Poaceae; genus Triticum; species Triticum urartu. Next base: position 2,837,821 of record NW_028260368.1, on the reverse strand, counting down.
TCGATTCACCATTGATAGCATTAACCCTAAAAGGAGGGATATTGTGATAATAGCGGCAGATCAAACAAGAACTTGATGAAAAGATAGAAAAAAATTATGAAAAATCCGAAGCCCACCTTAATCCATTTTGTTGAGGATCTTGCACTTATTCTGGCCCTATATTTACATAGCCAAGAAAGGCTCTGGCGATCATGCGTGACTGGCGGAGCGCCTATCGCCCTGGCACGGCACTCTAAAATGCATGTTGGGTTGGGCCAGCAAGAAGACTTCGACTAGGGAGACGAAGAATGGAATTGAAGAAGGCAGCATAGTCTAAGATAACAGAATGGAACACCAACCAACAAGTAAGTGGTGGATTTGGATGGAGTCTCGCAGAAGAAGAGTACGCGCGCTAGCGCGCCCCAAGACGTCAGTCCTTTTTCTGCTTGCTGGCCAAGGTCAGTTTACTGAATCCCCCTTCCAAACACCAACCCAATCTCCATTCCTTGATGAGAAATGAGCAAGACCATATGTTTCTCAAAAATATAGCCCCTATATAAACCTAGCCCTTACTACCCGAACTTCTTACCTTCAAATAGGACTAACTGCCCGAACCCGCTTGCTTATCTTCTACGATCTAATTAAGTTAAGCAGTGGTTATTTTTTTTTTAAGTGACTAGAACTTCTATCAACTACTATTCTAGCACCCAGCTGTGCCATGTGTTTATTCTATTCTATTCTATTCTTCAGGTATTCCTTTGAATAACTCATCTTTTCAGGTAAGACAATTTGAAGATCTTCTTAGTCAGCCTATCTGTATTCTTATCCTCTAGTGCGGATCCAATCAGATTTTATAAAGCCAAGGCCTGACATCCATTGTGGGGATCATCTTTTATCGGGAGACATGGCCTGGTGGTTTCTGATCGAGATTCCTAATCAATAGGGCGAAGAGCTCTTCGCATGATCTGGTCCTACCTTTTGTCTACGCTATTTTTTTGTCCCTTCTCAGCTGCTGTCCTTACTCCGGATAAATTGGAACACATTGATTCCGTTCGTTCCTGCCCTTCGCTTCAGGCCATAGTGCTTCTGAATTATTTCTATACCCCTTTGATGATGCAGCCTCTGACTCTCGTGGGTAAACTCCTACTTGATTAGTTAGAACTTCTCTGTCTCAACTCGTGGACCTATCTATCTTCTTCTTTTTAAGAGATAGGGGTTTGCTATTCTCACGGATTGCTCATATTTATTTACCCCATTGAATAGTTTTTGCCTTGTTTCAGCCCTTCCTTCATCTGAACCTTCCAAGTACTAATCTATCTTTATGGGGAAGACCCTTCATCTGACCTCCGGGCTACCCTGTCAATTGTAAAAAGTAGTTGAGTCGTGTCTCGCAGGAGCAAAAAGAGTGAAATGAGGACGTAAGCCCCCTAGGTCTTCCTCTTCCTTCTAAACTAATTGCTTTCGCTTGACTCTTCCAGTAAAAAAGTATACTGAGTGGTTGAAGGAAAGCGAAAAGGAATGGCTTTTTCATGTACCAGATCCGGTGAGCCAGACATCAAGCAAAAATGGACATACAATCAAAGAGTAAGGAGCAGTTATTTGCAATGACGGGTGGATTGGTCAGAGCTGCAAGGAGAGACTCGGTTATGGCGCGATAAAGAGCTTGCTTCAATGCTCGGATTCAGGTAGAAAGTAAGAGCAGTAGCATATTCATAGGAGAGCTTTGTACTTGAAATTAGTAGTCCCGGTAGTTGGAAAAAAGCTCTGAATACAGATTCAAAGCATCAAGATAGGTAGTCCTATCATTAGTTGGCCAGTCATAGCAATTTAAGTAGAAAGCTTGCTTCGGGATCAGATCATTCAACTAAAGCTGTCAGGCCGGGTAGGCTTTGAGGAACATTGGGGGTTCCTTATGTTGTGACTGAGCAGATATGTCTATTGTGCCCGGCAAAAACAGATTTGCAAGGAGTTTGCCAAAGGCTTTCTCATTCGGAAAAAAACAATTTCAAGTATATTTCCCTTCTCCATTCTCTGCTCGGATGATTGCCGCTTGTGTGAATTTCATTGCTGTGGGTCCCGTGTGTGCTCGAATAAGATTGTTTTAGGATTCTATTTAGTTGAATTTCTTGACTCCGCGGTGCTGGTTATCGAGTTTATGGCGCCGCCGACCATCCAAAAAGTCAAAGATGGCGTCGGCATTTACTTATTATGCTCTCTTCTAATAGTGGTCCCTTGGTATTCAGGTTGTAAAATCCTGATAGGAAAGTCGACTGTTATACCTTGTTTTTGTAATGGCCTATCTTCTTTAAAAAGCCGAAAGATAAGGATTTCGCAAAACTTTTGCGTTCCTTTTTCTTTGAAAAGAAAACCTTACCATTTTTGGGGCCGCTGTTACCATTTCCATTTCCTGAACCTAAACCTAACTAATACTTAGTTGTTTCCATTTCCTCATCTGGTGATAGATCCTCATCTTCTTCTGGCTCAAATCCCTTTTTCATATCCAGGGCAGGCTTTAGGTACGCTTTAGTTTGAAATCATTAAAGATATGCTCGACCTCGTTTATGTCCATGGTATCATCGTACGTACCTTCTACTATCAACCAGATGAGATAGGGCTTTGAAAGGTCAGAGTCAGTCTCCTCTTTTTCTTTTAGGTCGTTTAGCAGTTCCCCAACCAGCTTTCTCCCCGAGAAAGCCTTCCTGAGATTCAAAGAAAAAGGTTTGAAGGTTGATCTCTGGGATCAGTGATAGTTCGGAACCAGCAAAGGGAGGCTGAAAAGCCGTAGTGCTAACGCACGCCCTGTAGTTTTGAAGCTAAAAAGACAGCAGCGAGCTCCGCGTCGAAAAGCGAAGCGAGCCGCGCTAGCGCGCTACTCTTCCTTTATGAGCGAGACTCTATCCAGATCTACTGATCTAAGAACTCCGCGAGCGAACTGAGCGAGCCATGAGGCGCCTATCGGCAAGGCTTGGAAAAGCCTTAAGTTTAGGCTCCCTTCCTTCACTGAACTGATTCACCCGGGTCCAAACCTGCTGAGCTAGCTAATTTTTCCTTTACGAGATCTCGGCTCTTCGGAATGATTGGAGAGAGCCCCGCCTCCTCTTGGTTGGTGCCGGGCCCGAGAGTGATGGGACTACTTCCTTAAAGAGCCTTTCGTTCGGGCCGGCAGGAGGGGCCCTGATCTATCAATTGAGGGAGCAAAAAACAGGCTTTGCTCCCCCTTTTTTAAATGAAGAAAGAAAGAAGGGTCGAAGTTTAGACCGCTCACAGTAGTTCTACCCATAGAAAAGATCATGAAAGAGGCGATCAGAATGGTACCCGAATCCATTTACGATCCCGAGTTTCCAGACACATCGCACTTCCGCTCGGGTCGAGGCTGCCACTCGGCCCTCAGACGGATCAAAGAAGAGTGGGGAACCTCTCGCTGGTTTTGGAATTCGACATCAGGAAGTGTTTTCACACCATCGACCGACATCGATTCATCTCAATCTTGAAGGAAGAGATCGACGATTCCAAGTTCTTTTACCCCACTCAGAAAAAGTTTTCCGCCGGACGACTCGTAGGGGGTGAGAAGGGCCCTGACTCCATCCCAAACAGTGTACTACTATCGGCCCTACCAGGCAATATCTACCTACACAAGCTCGATCAGGAGATAGGGAGGATCCGGCAGAAGCACGAAATTCCTCTTGTAGTGAAAATAAGATCGGTTCTATTAAGAATAGGTCGTCGTATTGATGACCAAGAAAAGTATGGAAAAGAAGCAAGCTTCAACGCTCCCCAAGACAACAGAGCCCTCATAGTGGGGAGGGTAAAGAGCATCCAACGCAAAGCGACCTTTCATTCCCTTGTTTCGTCGTGGCACACCCCCCCACAAGCACCCCCAGGCGAAGGGGAGACCAGAAAACGCCTTTCGTTTTCCCCCCTTCAGCGGCCCTAGCCGCCTTCCTTAACAAGCCCT